>NW_024643794.1:0-8489 GCF_008729295.1 Plectropomus leopardus
TGGTTACGGACAATGAATGAATGAATGAATATATATATATCATCATTTCTAATACATCATCACTGTTCTTATCATCCACAGAGCACCGATGCTGTGGAATGTGAAAATTGTACAATCAAGACAAAACAGGAGAGAGGTTGCTATTAATCCAGACCGTCATGAGTTAAGGGTTAGGGTTAGGGTCTGCCGGTGCTTTTTCAAATGTAAACTCGAGTAAAAAATGAACATGGTCTCACTCCGATTTAAATCATATTCAGGAGACCACCCCAAAATGAAATAGGTCCAATTAAGCATTCTATTCCAACTACAACCTCATGTGATAAAAAAAATGCTGTGATATTGTGTCAACCTGTTTGCTATACTCTGTCAGCATTGCATTCTCAGGTGAAAGGTGCCCTCAGCAGCCACAGCAGTGCTTCAGAACCTGAAGCCCGGTGATTGGGTGCTCATTGAAGACCACAGGAGGCATCACTGGAACCAGCGGCAATATCGCCGTCAATTCCAGGTGCTCCCCACTGAAACAGCTGTAAAAGTTACAGGAAAGGCTACTCTGGTCCACGCCAGCCATTCCAAACTTGTGCCAGAACCATACGGTGACACAGGGCCCTCCATTCACCTGCCAAATATTTAAGCTAATGCCCAGAGAAAATTAAAGTCAGGATTCATTAGAAGTGTAGGCAGATCACTGCTCCTAAGGTGACCAAGGCACACTTCAAGAAAAGATCTGGGATGACAGTATTGGCATACTGTCTGAGGACACAAACGAAACAATGCAGTGAGCAAGCGGGGGAAAACAGCGTCCTCCTCCCACATGTAGTGTGCCAAGCTACCACCTAAGTGACAGCAGTAGACAAGTGTGTCAAATGCGGGATCAGTGATGGAACCCAGATCCACCAGACCCTGGCATCCATTCTGCATACCAGGAAGGTTTCGTCACAGGTGCTCTTTATCCTTCTTGTTCCTCCTTGCAGTAATTATAGCATTTTCTTCTCATTTTTACCCATGACAGTTACACATACGATTCACATAATGACACCGCCTCGACACAGAATACACCAGACAGGTCATTCACAAAGACGCTGACCAAACTAGAAACACTCACCAAGGAACTGAAAAGGAATGCCCTAACAGACACAACATGGAAAACAGACCGGTTTGACTTAATGTTTGAAAAATGGAAATCATTTATTGTGTTGTATCTGTATTTAACGTCTCTATGGTTGTGTTTGCTTTGTTAAGATGTGCTATTATTCCTTGTGTAAGAGCTCTCATTGACAGAGCTACTGAAAGGTCAATCACAAACCAAATTGCTTTTTTTTTTAAACTAAAAACACCCCCAAAATACCCTGATAACAGACTTTCCATATTTGTTCCATTCTTCTGAATTCTCCTTATCATTATCAACCCACTGAAGACCTTCATGCTTGAGTGTAAATAGTCATTTCCTTATGCTTTCTTATCCATATCAGAATGTCTATGTTCTAGTGGTCATTTCATGAAGTGTTTGGTTAAACATGTAAATGTGTGCTCTTAGTGACACAGTGACAAGTTTTGTAGATAAGGTATGGCCATAGTATGGCCACATGGGGAATTGTAGAGACAAAAAAATGTCCTTTACCTTATAGATTTAATTATTTATTTTTACCTTATACATTCACCTTAATCATATTATATTAACTTCTGATTTGACCTGAAGTTAACTCATGAACTTGTGCTAATCATCTGACCAGCTGTCCTTGGAAGTTTCATTTGTGTGTAAGGAAGCTTGCTATTGCTGGGAAGAGGAGACCAACATTTCTTGTTCCAGTACACCTTATCTCAGTGGAGGTAACCTCCATTATTTCCTAACACTGTGTTTGCAATTATAAATATGTGACTGAATGTGATCTTATTTGTCAGACTCAGACTCAGTGGTTCTAGGTGTCTGAGCTCTGTCCTTTCTGCTGGAATAGATTGACTCTGTTAAACCCTTTTCTTTTTTCCATTCTCTTTTATTACTTCATTAAGATATACAAAAAGGGCTGCTTTTGTTTCATCATATACTTGTTCAGTTCTCTGAATGGAAAGACTGTAATTTCCACCACATCACCAAGGTATAACATTGTTGTTGCTGCTGTTTTTTTTGACTAAATATACTATGATGTGTCTAGACATACCAAACTATGTCGTTTTCAGACGTTTTTTTGCTATGCTATATTATACTTTTTTGGCTGTTTTGACTTAGTATGCTATGACGTTCTCGACAAGCTATAATATTATTATATTAATGTGTCATTTTCAGCTGTTTTTTTGACATGTTAAAAGGCGTTTTTCAATCTTAGTATACTATGACGTGTCTTGACATACTTACTTCATCATTTTGAGCTGTTTATTTGACATGTCAAAATTAGATGTTTTTCAATGTACTATACTATGTTGTTTTTGGCCATTTTTTCAACATGCTATGTTATGACATTTTGACATTCTATAGTATGACGTGTCTCGATAGGCTATATTATGTGGTTTTCAGCTGTCATGTTTTGTTATTTTTCGCCATACTTTCGTATGACATTTTCGGTAACGTTTTCGGACATGCTATATTAAGACATTTTGACATTTGACATTCTATACCATGTTGTGTCCCGACATGCTATTCTAAGTGGTTTTTAGCAGTTTCTTGAACATGTCATAATTTGACATTTTTCAACATACTATGGTGAAAAATGTCAAATTTTGACACGTCAGAAGAAATGGCTGAAAACAACATATTACAGCTTGTTGACGCCTCATCATATACAAAGTGGAAAAAAGGCCAAAAACGTTTAATTTAGCATGTCAAAAAAAAAAAGATCAAAAAACGCCATAGTATTGTATGTCGAAAAATGTCAAAGTTTGACATGTTTTTAAAATAGCTGAAAAGGACATATTATAGCTTGTATTTGGTTTTTTGGACATGTCAGATTTTGACATTTTCGCCATACTATAGCCTTGCTTTTTTTGTCATATTTTTGACATGCTATTTTATGGGTTTTGGGGGTCTTTCGGATGTTTTTTTAAACACTGTATATCATTACATGCCTCTTTATGCAATACTAAGTGGTTTTCAGCTGTTTTTTGGACATGTCAAATTTTGACATTTTCGCCATACTATAGCCTTGCTTTTTTGTCATATTTTTGACATGCTATTTTATGGGTTTTGGGGGTGTTTTCGGATGTTTTTTCAACACTGTATATCATTACATGCCTCTTTATGCTATAGTAAGTGGTTTTCAGCTGTTTTTTGGACATGTCAAATTTTGACATTTTCGCCATACTATAGCCTTGCTTTTTTGGTCATTTTTTCAACGTGCTATTTTATGGGTTTGGGGGCCATTTTTGGATGTTTTTTCAACACTGTATATCATTACATGCCTCTTTATGCTATACTAAGTGGTTTTCAGCTATTTTTTGGACATGTAGAATTTTGACATTTTCGCCATACTATAGCCTTGCTTTTTTGGTCATTTTTCAGCATGCTATTTTATGGGTTTGGGGGCCATTTTTGGATGTTTTTTCAACAGTGCATAATATTACTTGTCTCTTTATGCTATACTAAGTGGTTTTCAGCTGTTTTTTTGACATGTCAAATTTTCAAATCTTTGCCATACTATAGCCTTGCTTTTTTGGCCATTTTTTCAACATCCCATTTTATATGTTTTGGGGGTGTTTTCAGAAGTTCTTTCAACAGTGTATATGATTTGTTGCCTCTTTAAGCTAAACTATGTGGTTATTAGATGTTTTTTGGACATGTCAAATTTTGACATTTTCGCCATACTATAGCCTTGCTTTTTTGTCATATTTTTGATATGCTATTCTATGGGTTTTGGGGGTGTTTTCGGATGTTTTTTCAATAGTGTATGCTATTACTTGCCTCTTTATGCTATACTAAGTGGTTTCCAGCTGTTTTTTTGGACATGTCAAATTTTGATATTTTCACCATACTATAGCCGTGGTTGGTCATTTTTTCAACGTGCTATTTTATGGGTTTTGGGGCCATTTTTGGATGTTTTTTCAACACTGTATATCATTACATGCCTCTTTATGCTATACTAACTGGTTTTCAGCTATTTTTTGGACATGTAGAATTTTGACATTTTCGCCATACTACAGCCTTGCTTTTTTGGCCATGTTTTCAACATCCCTTTTTTATGTGTTCTAGTGATGTTTTCCGATGTTTTTTCAACACTGTATACTATTACTTGCCTCTTTATGCTATACTAAGTGGTTTTCAGCTGTTTTTTGGACATTTCAAATTTTGACATTTTCGCCATACTATAGCCTTGCTTGTTTGTTCATTTTTTTGACATGCTATTTTATGGGCTTTTGGCGTGTTTTCTGATGTTTTTTCAACACTGTGTACTATTACTTGCCTCTTTAGGCTATACTAAGTGGTTTTCAGTTGTTTTTTGGACATGTCAAATTTTGACATTTTCGCCATACAATAACATTGCTTTTTTTTCATTTTTCTAACATGGGTATGGGTTTGGGGGGCATTTTGGGATGTTTTTTCAACACTATATCAAAACATGCCTTTATATGCTATACTTAGTAGTTTTCAGCAGTTTTTTGGACATATAAAATTTTGCCATTTTTTGCCATACTATAGTATCGTATTTTCTGTCATTTTTTTACCATGCTATATGATGGTGTTTTTTGTCGTTTAGGCAACATATTAATCTATTGTGTGTCTCAGCATGCTATGCCATACAGTTTTCAACTGTTAGTGGGACATGTAATATTGTGACATTTTTTGCCATATTATAATGTAGCATTTTCTGTAATTTCGTCAACATGCTATTATATGGTTTTTCTGGCTGTTTTGCAACATTATGTTATTTCATGACTCGGCATGCTATTTTATGCAATTTTCAGCTGTTCTTTGGACATGTCATGTTGTGACATTTTTCACCATACTAAATTATGACATTTTCATTCACTGTGTTCATCTATCCACCCATTTCATTCCGCTTACCTGGGGAGGGGTCACGGGTGCAACAGGTTTCAGCAGAAAAATCCAGATGTCCCTCTCCCCAGCAACGCTTTCCAGCTCATCCTGGGGGACCCCAAGGCATTCCCAGGCCAGGAGAGATACGTAATCCCTCCAGCGTGTTCTTTGTCTGCCCCGGGGCATTCTACTTGTAGAGAGAGCCAGAAACACCTCCAATGGGAGGCGCCCAGGAGGCATCCTAATTAGAAGCCTGAGCCACCTCAATTGGTTACTTTCGACGCGAAGGAGCAGCGACTCTACTCCAGCTCCTCCCGGACGTCTAAGTTCCTCACCCTATCTCTAAGGCTGAGCCCAGCCACCCTGCGGAGGAAACTCATTTCAGTCGCTTGTATCCATGATCTCATTCTTTCGGTCACTACCCTGAACTCATAACCATAGGTGAGGGTTGGAAATTAGATTGACTGGTAAATCGAGAGCTTCACCTTCAGGTTCAACCCCTTCATCACAACGGTCCGGTGGAGCGCTCGCATTACTGCAGATGCTTAACCAAACCGCATGTCCACCGTTCTCCGGCAGAAAACCATGGCCTCAGATTTGGAGGCGCTGATTCTCATTCCAACCTCTTCACACTCAGCCACAAACCACCCCAGTGCATGCTGAAGGTCATGGTGTGATGACCCTGTTTCCCGTACTCCCGTTGCATCCCCAACAGGACTCCCAGAGGAACATGGTCATAAGCCTTCTCCAAATCCACAAAACACATGTAGATCGCATAGGCAAATTCCCATGCTCCCTCCAGCAGCCTTGCAAGGGTAAAGAGCTGTTCCGTCCACGACCAGGATGCTTTAGCTAATAATGGAAACATTTCTGTTTCCATTATCAGCTAACACAAAATGTTTTAAACAGTCTGAACAAAAACTTTGACAGGCTGCTTATTAGAATTAAGATTTCTATGTCTATTTTTATCGTTCTATGTAGTAACATTATTTTGTTAATAGCTCTGTTTTTAATCTTCCATAGATTTGTGAAATGTTATAGTGTTTGGAAAATGTTGTCATGTTCTGATAATAAACTACAGCTAACAGTGTGGGTTCTTTATCTCCAACTCAGGAGCAAAACTGAGCCTTTAAACTTAAAAGAAATGATAAACTGTCTTTTCTGGTTGATTATTATCATTCAATATGAAATTTTTTAGTGTGGCAAACTTTTTAGCTATATTGCCCAGTCCTGCTTTATGAGTTGTTTTACTCAACTGTCATTTGTATTGATGCATAAGAAGGAACAGTAAGAAGCAGCACTGTGGAGCCATACCTGTGCTATCTGTCCCAGGGGATACCTTCAGAACTTTGCAAGGAAAAACTCTTATCAACTGGACCTCTTTAAGTTTTAATTGAATACCCCTGGTATAGTATTTCAATTTTGAAATTTCTTAAAAATTGCTAAAAACAACATATTATAGCTTGTAGAGACGCGTGATAGTATATAAAGTAGGGGAAAAAAGAAGAAAAAAAGGCCAAAAAGGTAATAATTTAGCATGTTGAAAAAATGACAGAAAATACCTTAGTATAGCATGTTGAAAACTGTCAAATTTTGACATGACTTAAAAATTGCTAAAAAAAACAAATTATAGTTTTTACAGAGGCATCATAGTATACAAACTGGGGTAAAAAGACCAAAAAAGGCCAAAAGGGTAATATTTTAGCGTGTCGAAAAAATGACCAAAAGCGCCATAATAATAAAATGTCAAATATATTAAAGCCTTTAGAGAGGCATAATAGTATACAAAGTGGAAAAACACCAAAAAAGGCCAAAAAGATCATTATTTAGCATGTTGAAAAATGACCCAAAATGCCATAGTATAGTATGTCAAAAAAATGTCAAATTTTGACACGTCTTAAAACTTGCCAAAAAAGACATGTTATAGCTTGCAGAGATGCATCATAGTATACAAAGCAGAAAAAAGGCCAAAAAAGGCCATTATTTAGCATGGCAAAAAAATGACAGAAAATGCCATAGTATAGTATGTCGAAAAATGTCGAATTTTGATATGTCTTAAAAGTGGCACAAAACAGCATATTATAGCTCGTAGAGACCCGCATACTACACAAAGTGGGAAAAAAGACAGAAAAAAGGCCAAAACGTCATATTTTAGCATGTCAAAAAAATGCCCAAAAGCACCATAGCGCCATGTCGAAAAATGTCAAATCTTTATATGTCATAAAAATGGTTGAAAATGACATATCATAGCTTATAGAGGCGCGTCATAGTACACATAGTGGAGAAACACAGCAAAAAAGGCCAAAAAGGTTTTGATTTAGCATGTTGAAAAAATTACCTAAAATGCCAAAGAATAGTATGTCGAAAATGTCAAATTTTGACACGTCTTAAAACTTCAAAAACTTCCAAAACTTATAGCTTGTAGAGACACATCATAGTATACAAAGTGGAAAAAAAGACGAAAAAAGGCCAAAAAGGTCATATTTTAGCATGTCGAAAAAATGACCAAAAGTGCCATAGCATAGTGTGTCGAAAAATATAAATTTTGACATACCTTAAAAATGACTTAAAACAACATATAATGGCATTTAGAGAGGTGTCACAGTATACAAAGTGGGAAAAAAAGGCAAAAAATTGCTAAAAGGTCATAATTTAGCATGGGAAAAAGATAACCGAAAAGCCATAGTATAGTATGTCAAAAAATGTGACATTTTGACGTCTTGAAAATTACTGAAAACAATATTATAGCTTGTAGAGACACGTCATTGTATACAAATTGGAAAAAAGTCCAAAAGGGTCATAATTAAGCATGTTGAAAAAATTAGCAAATACGCCATAGTATAGTATGTCGTAAAATGTCAAATTTTGACATGTAATGAAAATGGCTGAGCATTACATATTATAGCTTGTAGAGACAAGCCATGGTATACAGAATGGCAAAAAAAAAGGTTAAGAAGGCCGAAAAAGGTCATAATTTAGCATGTCGATAAAATGACCAACAACTCCATAGTATAGTATGTTGAAAAATGTCAAAGTTTGACTTGTCATAAAAATTGCTGAAAACAACATATTATAGCTTGTAGAGGCGCACATGCTATACAAAGTGGAAAAAAAGACGAAAAAAGGCCAAAAAGGTCATATTTTAGCATGTCGAAAAAATGACCAAAAGCGCCATAGCATAGTGTGTCGAAAAATATCAATTTTGATATACCTTAAAAATGGCTCAAAACAACATATAATGGCATTTAGAGAGGCGTCATAGTATACAAAGTGGGAAAAAGGGCCAAAAAGGACCAAAAACGTCAAAATTAAGTATTTCGAAGAATGGCAGAAAATGCCATATTATGACTTGAAAATATGCGTCATAGTATAAAATGTGGAAAAAAGGCCAAAAAAGGCCAAAAAGGTCATAATTTAGCATGTCAAAAGACGGCCCAGAACGCCATAGTATAGTATGTTGAAAGATGTCAAATTTTGACGTCATAAAAATGGCTGAAAATTACATATTTGGGCTTATGTGAGATGT
>NW_024643795.1:0-3350 GCF_008729295.1 Plectropomus leopardus
ACGGCCAGGATCCAGGGAAACTAGGAAACAAGGGAGCAGGAACGCTCCCGAGAGGCAACAGGATTAGCGTAGTGCATTTCAACAGACCCAGGCTCTGTAATCGCGAGCCCCAGGTAGTGAGAGTACCACATGGCTATCACAGAGCTAAGCTAAGCTTGCACATGGCAATGCAGTAAACAGACATGTCAGACATGTCATGTCATGGTCAGCCTCACCCCCTCGGCTAGGCCTCTCCAAACCCTATGCTGCCCTTTCTGACAACTCTACGGCCTGTTTGGCACTAGCTGCCACAGTCCCGTCTCTTAAAGCAGTGCCCACGGATCCAATTGCCTTCCAACCGCTCATGGGTGACCAAATGGTGAGGCTGGCTGCACCTCCAGTATGCCACAACGACAACCTTCATTGCGGCCTTCAGCCTCCTTGGCAACCTCCTCCACATGTAGGAGGATCCTGAAGGAGGCCGTGCTCTGGCACTCCAGAGGTCTGCCTCGGCCTGTGTGGGATTCCCCCCACCTCAGCGATACAGCGGTTTTGCCTCAGCTCCCGCCTCACTGGACATCAAAGGAGGATCCCAACCGTCCTTCCAGCTGTCATCACACCCCCCCCCCCCCCCCCCCCCCCCCCCACCCCATTTTTTACAGCTTACTGAGTCAAAATCAGTGATCAGTGACTCAATGTCATGCTTACTCTTAATGTACAGGTTGATGTCAACCATTCAGAGGAGATGGCAGATGATTGTTTCATTTTGGAACCAGTATCTATAGCCACTCTTAATAATGAATTCTTGATAAATGCTGTTAGTATCCTGTTGATTTTGTACAGTTACAGGTACTCCAGATCCATGTGGCATCGAGTCATGTTGTGCAGAGGCAGGTTATTGGCTGTAGTTGGCCGGTCACAGCATATCCGTTATTGGAAGCAAGCTGCATGCATTAATGTGTAAGATATGTAACCCAGACATATTATAAAAGTTGGTGTGTTACATGCAGTGAAAGGACCAGGATGAGGCTGGGTACCGAACAATAGTAAAAGCGTAACAACTAAACATTTGTGTGAGATCTTTGTAAGGGAGAGGTAACTGCAAGAGTTCATATTGTTGCATTTGGCACCTGTGGATATCATTTTAGCAGACAGATCAGGAGAGCAGCAGATATCCAGAACCTACAGGCAGTACAGTCGGCTAGGAAAGTCAGATCGAGCAATATTCTCATGCAGAAACAGTCCAGAATAGTCACTTTCCAGTGAGGATGTTGCATGACTTGTGGTTACCAGACATGGATAAGCAGTGTCCAAATTGCCAACAGTATAGCCACTGAGCCTCCGTGCTGTAACCATCCCTTGCATTATGTCTCTGTCAGCCAATGTTATAATACTTGTTTTCATATTTTTCTGTAAATACTTGTTTTTTGTTGTTTCTGTCACTGTAACTCCTGCCTCTCTCTTCCTTTCCTTTATGACACATTGTATATCACCACCCACAGGTCCACAAAGCAAAAACAATGTCAGGGCTAGTGGTTGGACCCAAAAGCAACACAGGGACTGGACAGAGTCTTTCAGAGGCTTTATTACCAAAAGCGAGCAAAATCATAGTCTCTACAATGTCAAAAGGAATGTAAGTCCACTTTGGCGATCCGCCAAGTCGAACCTTTGAGCTGGCCGAACCGATGATGTGGTTCGGGCGGCGGAACCACCGGAAGAGCAGAACAGGTGAGTCGAGTAGAGCAGTGGAATCTACCCCAACGATGGCGGATCTCACCGGAGAGCAGGCTCGCTTAATTCCTTCCCGTCTCAGGGAGCAGGAGGGAGGAAGGCACAGATCACACTCAGTGTCGGGAATCGGAAGGCAGGTCGGATCACCGGGGCAGAGTCAAAGCAGGTTAGTCAGGGACGGACAGAGTTGGCAACAGGCAGGCAGGCAGGCAGGAACGGAATGCTGGAAAGTCTCTCATCACAAAGAACAATCTGGCACTGAGGGTGAGACACAGGGCAGATTATATAGGCGGAGACAGGAAATGAGCAGCAGGTGGAGGTGGTTACTGCTGACGAGGGTGCAGCCAGGCAGAGGGAGAGAGAGAGGGAAGCACTGCAGGTGGAAGAAATCAGGCTGATTAGGAGAGAGGTGAGTGAGGAGAGGCTGCAGAGGAGCAGACATGACAGAACCCCCCCTCAAGGGATGGCCCCCGACATCCCAAAAGGAGAGAGAGGAAAAAAAAAACAAACTCAAAAAACAAAACCACCACCAAGGTACTGGAGACCCCTCCCACGGCGTCGAGACCGAATCAGGCGTGGAACTGTGTACGCTGGGGACCCGTCGACCAGGCGAGGAGGAGGAGGAGGTGGCACCAAAGTGGACAGCGGGCTTTCGTGCACTGGCTTGAGCTTGGACACGTGGAAGGTGGGATGGATCTGCATGGTGCGGGGAAGCCGGAGACAGACTGCAGTATGGCTGATGGCCGTTCCC
The DNA here is from genome assembly GCF_008729295.1 of Plectropomus leopardus. Classification (NCBI taxonomy): domain Eukaryota; kingdom Metazoa; phylum Chordata; class Actinopteri; order Perciformes; family Serranidae; genus Plectropomus; species Plectropomus leopardus. The sequence goes on from NW_024643795.1 coordinate 2,462, forward strand.
CATTAGAATGGGGAATGGACGTGAGTGCCAACTTTCGGGAGTCGACTCGGAGCGGAAGATCTTTGGTCGAAAGCCAGACCTTCTGGCCCACTTGATAGTCTGGAGCCGGGGATCACCGATGGTTGGCAGCAGAGGCATACCACTGGACAGAGCGTTGGAGGGCGGCACACGCTCGAACCCAGGTTGAAGGTCTGGACGGAGGGGCAGGCAGACTCTCTCTCCAAAGAGGGAAACAGGGGTGGCTGGTAACCGTAGGCACACTGGAAGGGAGAGAGTCCAGTGGCAGAGCTGGGCAGAGTGTTGTGGGCATACTCGATCCAGGGGAGCTGCTGAGACCAGGAGGAGGGATCCTGTGAGGCCACACACCGAAGGGCCATCTCCAGGCTCTGATTGGCCCTCTCCGTCTGACCATTGGACTGGGGTGGTAGCCTGAGGACAGACTGGTAGAAGCCCGCAGAAGACGGCAGAACTCCCTCCAAAAGGCCGAGGAGAACTGGGGTTCCCGGTCCGAAACCACGTCCACTGGGATGCCATGGAGTCGGAAAACATGGAGGAGCACAAGCTGGGCCGTGTCCTTGGCTGAAGGTAATTTGGGGAGCAGGATGAAGTGGACCATTTTACTGAATCTTTCAACAACGGTGAGGATGGTGGTGTGGCCGTGAGAGGGGGGCAGACCGGTGACAAAGTCCAGGGCAATGTGGGACCAAGGATGGTGCGGAATGGGAAGGGGCTGGGGGAGACCCGCCGGGGCCTGGTGGGAGCTCTTGTGTTGATTGCAGACTTGACAGGCTTTCACAAAGTCTCGAGTTTCCTCCTCCATAGAGGCCCACCAGAACCGCCGACGGATAATGTCCAGTGTGTGTTTGATGCCAGAGTGACAGGCGAAGCG
>NW_024643796.1:0-735 GCF_008729295.1 Plectropomus leopardus
ATTTACCCTTAAAACGTTTTTTTTCATTTCCTGGAAAAATGATAAATTGTTATATTTAATTAAAATTTAATTTAATTATAAATATTAAAACTTGTTAGTAATTCATTTTGAGTAGAACAGTAACTTACAACTGCAATCATTTTTTAAAAAAAAATAGAATTTTGATTTACTTGTACTTGAGTACTTACACTACTTTACACACATATACTCCACTACATTTCAAAGGGAAATGATGTACTTTTTACTCCATTTATTTGCAGGCTTTAGTTACTATATCCCCCTGAGCAGGACAACCTTGGCTATCAGAATATTTAGGCTGCAGTGATGTCATTTGAATGTACAAATAGTTATGAGACCATAAAGACAAAAGAAAAATCAAGACAGAAATTGAATTGTACAGATCTTTAGTGAAAATCACACAAAAGTATTAAACACAAGCTTTTTTGCAGTAGAAAACCTTTCTCCTAAGTGTTGGGAATAAAAAATGAAATTATGAAAAAATAAACATTATAACTATTATAGTTCAAAAAATGGACCACTTTTCCAAAAAAAAGTCCCATCGTTTTGTTTATTCCGTTATCTGTGCCATTCTGCACAGCAGCTCCTCTCTGTGCTGCTGCAGAGGGCCACATCACACTCCTAACACCTCAGAGAGGGCCCCGATCCTCCTGCCTGCTCTGCCTGCAGTCAACACAGGGTTAACGTCCATAAGAGGCCCTACTGCCTGTTACACTG
>NW_024643797.1:0-383 GCF_008729295.1 Plectropomus leopardus
AATGCATTGTATCAGCAATTGATGGCATTCTGTCCACAGAGACACAGTCAGATAGCTTTTGTTTTGAAAGAGAAGCAAGGAAGTTGAGGTAAAACAAACATCTTTGTATTTCTTTATCTGTGTGACAGAAAGATACTAAAACTGCAGCATGAAGTGGTATAGAGTCAACAAACGTGAGCGTCACAGGTAAATAAACGGGGAGCCACCTTTTCTCTGGATGTGCTGCCCCCCACGCAGCTCAGCCGCGTCTGACGGCCCTGGTCAGGCGAGCAGTGTGCGCGCTCTGACGTGATACACGGGCGCCGAAACAAAAAACAACACGCCCGGGGCTGCTCATGCTCTAGTGACGCGTGCTGTGTGAAATGCTGCGACGCATCGACACA
>NW_024643798.1:0-256 GCF_008729295.1 Plectropomus leopardus
AGCAGCGGTCGGCCGCCTCAGCAATAGAGGCACGGAACACGGCCCACTAGGACTCATTGTCCCCAGCCTACCCCGGGACATGGTTGAGGCTCTTCCGGAGGTGGGAGTTGAGGCTCCTTCTGACGGGACACTCTGCCAGACGTTCCCAGCAGACCGTCACTATGCGTTTGGGTCTGCCAGGTCTGACCGGCGTCCTCCCCCACCATTGCAGCCAACTCACCACCAGGTGGTGATCGGTTGACAGCTCCACCCCTCT
>NW_024643799.1:0-407 GCF_008729295.1 Plectropomus leopardus
TACAGATCACTGCTGATGTCACAGTTTACCTGAGCACCCCTCTGTGAAGAGTCAAAGGGTTAATATGGGTCTCATTGATGGATGATGTCACCAGTGATGTCACCAGATGTCACTGAGTGTGTGTGTGTGTGTGTGTGTGTGTGTGTGTGTGTGTGTGTGTGTGTGTGTGTGTGTGTGTGTGTGTGTGTGTGTGTGTGTGTGTGTCCGTCCGTCCGTCCGTCCGGTGAAGGAGAATAACTACCGGGGTCACAGCAACAGCGCAGATCAGCTCTGCTGGCATCCGACCAACCCCGATCTGTTCGTCATGGTGTCCGGAGACAAGACCATCCGCATCTGGGACGTCCGCACCACCAAGTGCATCGCCACCGACAACACCAAAGGTACGAGCTCAGCTCACCCAGGAGGAG
>NW_024643800.1:0-346 GCF_008729295.1 Plectropomus leopardus
TTTTTTTTTAAAAATGGAAATCACGTCTCTGTCCTTTAAAACTGTGGGTCCTGCCGACAACGCCAGATTGTGGCAAGGCGAGCGGAATCATAAGGTTGCTGACAACGCCACCTGGGGGCTTTCACCCCAGGATATAACAGGACTTCATAAGTTACCAGTTTTCGATTTGAAACAAGGCACGCAGGTCAAAATAACTCCACAGGACGAGAGCGTGATTTCCAATTATAAAAATATATTTTATTAAACAATTATTTTTAACTGAGTAACAGACTAAATGAATCAACATAAAAGATGGTAATAATGGTGAGAAATGATGTGAGGAGCCACTTAAAGGAAATAAGGGACA
>NW_024643801.1:0-242 GCF_008729295.1 Plectropomus leopardus
GCTCTATAACAAACCCTAGCTAGAAAGCTTACACACAAACACTACAATTTTTTTTTAAAAATGGAAATCACGTCTCTGTCCTTTAAAACTGTGGATCCTGCCGACAACGCCAGATTGTGGCAAGGCGAGCGGAATCAAAAGGTTGCTGACAACGCCACCTGGGGGCTTTCACCCCAGGATATAACAGGACTTCATAAGTTACCAGTTTTCGATTTGAAACAAGGCACGCAGGTCAAAATAAC
>NW_024643802.1:0-210 GCF_008729295.1 Plectropomus leopardus
AGTTGAAGTGGTGGAGAAATACCCACTTTGAGTATTTGTTTACAATGCATTTTGGACGGCTAGTTTCAATGTTATTTTGTTATATTTTATTGATACCTCTCCCTATGTGTAATTTTTTTGGTTTATTTTGTATGTTATTTGGGTATACTGTGTTAGTAATAGCGGAGACGTTTCCCCTTGACTAGTTGTGATTCTCCATGGGCATTGATA
>NW_024643803.1:0-458 GCF_008729295.1 Plectropomus leopardus
TCATCCAGTTTACTCACCAGAAACTCCACCAGAACTCACCTTTATTGTGACTGTGATTTACACTGAACACAAACAGAAACGCAACACTTCTGTCTTTGCTCCCGTTTTTCATGAGCTGAACTCAAGGACCTAAAACATTTTCTAAAAACACAAAAGACACATTTCTCTCAGATACTGTTCACAGATCCGTCTAAATCTGCGTCAGCGAGGCTTCTCCTTCTCCATCCCACCTCACAGGTGTGGCAGATCAGGATGCTGATTGGACAGGTGATTATTGCACAGGTGCGTCTCAGGCTGGACACAGTAAAGGCCGCTCTGAAAGGTTCGGTTTTACGGCACAACGCCACAGACGTCGCAGGTTTTGGGGGAGCGTGCAGTCGGCGCTCTCTACCATAAGCCGTCTCCAAAGGGGTTTCAGACAATTTGGCAGTACATCCGACCGGCCTCACAATCGCCGA
>NW_024643804.1:0-639 GCF_008729295.1 Plectropomus leopardus
GCAGTGTTAGGCCCTGCAGAATGAACAGTTTAGCTTCACTTTTAATGCACCTGAAGTTCTGCTGCTTCTCTCTGCTGCTACTGCGCTATAAATAACCCAACATGAGTATATTTTAATACTGCTCCTAATTAACAGTCCAGCTACATCCATTGATACTGTGGTGGGACAAATTACACTATGGCGGCCCGCCATAGTCTTGGTTATTAATGGGAAATACTGAATTTAAAAATCAAATTAATCATGTTAGATTTAGTCTGTTCCTTTTTTTCTTATTTGTACTAAAGTAAATTATATTCTCCTAGTATGAAAAACTGTTGGTTGTGTAATCAGATAAAGTTCAGTCAAATTCATATGAATGTAATAACGGTCTTCTAAAGATGATTGTGGCTGATCCAGGTTTTATTTTTCCTCCAGGAGATTCACACCATGGAGGATGGTCTGTTTGATATTCCTGACGACAACAGCATCGAGGATGAAACTTTCCCTCCCCTCCCTCCGCCTCACTCCCCGGGACAGGGGAGACAAGAGGATGGAGACCCTTTTGCAGATGGTGAGAAGCTGCATCCAGGATTTCATGGGCTGGTTTTGTGATTGTGCCTGATTTTTAATTTTTTTTAACTTAAATAGGTTCACATCATG
>NW_024643805.1:0-266 GCF_008729295.1 Plectropomus leopardus
CCCCCCCCCATTAATCTCTCGTCCTTTCTTGTCTTTCCTTAGTCTCCATTTCTTCATCTCTGTTTTGTCATTTCTTTCATTCTTTCCATCCACAGCTCCTTCCTCTCCCTCTACATCCCCTTCTCTCCAGCTCGCTGTGACTTCTGCCAGATGCCCAGGTGGTGGTCAATTACAGCACAACTCCTTTTGGAATAACAAAAGCATTCTTAAACTTGCTCCACTGAGCCTATTTTAGGAAGACCTCTCTGTATGCTGGAAACTGGGTG
>NW_024643806.1:0-2726 GCF_008729295.1 Plectropomus leopardus
CTTTACACTGCGATGACCTCACCGACTTTACACTGTGATGACCTCACCGACTTTACACTGCGATGACCTCACCGACTTTACACTGGGATGACCTCACCGAGTTTACACTGTGATGACCTGACTGACTTTACACTGCGATGACCTCACGGCGATGACCTCACTGACTTTACACTGGGATGACCTCGTGGCGATGACCTCACAGTGACCTCACCTGTGATCTGGATGCTGTTCCTGTCGATCACCAATCTGGAGCCCTCGGCCTTTTGAAGCCCCACCCCCAGCTGCTGCTCCGCCTCCTTCGCGTCTACCAGCTGACTGAACCAGAGGTCAAAGGTCACCATCACACTGCCCCGACTGAGGACACAGATCAATAAAGAATCAGTTATCATCTGATCAAAACTGTTCAATCAATCAATCAGTCTGAAACTTATCAGTCAGCTGATCATTGATCAGTGATGATGTCACTGATAATGTCACTGATCAGTGATGATGCCACTGATTAGTGATGATGTCATTGATTGGTGATGATTTGATTGATCGGTGATGATGTCATTGATCATGATGATGTCACTGATCAGTGGTAATGTCACTGATCAATGATGATGTCATTGATCAGACCTGAAGTGTAACACCTGACAGGACTTGAACTCCCGCCTGAGCTCGCTGTGACTGAACGCCTCTGATACCTGTCGACCAATCAGAGAGCAGACTGTGATCAGGGACTTGGCAGAGAAGCATCATGTGACTACTCTTATACCTGATCAAACTGATCAGGTCAGTATTGATCAGCGTTATAGATCACGCTTACAGTGCTGCAGATAATCAGCTGAAACTGAGCATTTCTGTCTTTCACAATAAAAGCTGATGACTTGAGCTGTTGGTGAAGGTGTCAGCTTCGTGTCTCTTTCAGAATAAGAGCATGTGTTGTTTCTTTCAGAATAAGAGCATTTGTTGTATACAAAATAAGAGCGTGTGTTTCTTTTAGAGTAAGAGCAGGTGTCTCTTTCAGAATAAGAGCGTGTGCTGTCACCAGCTGCTGGACGTCGAAGGCCAGAGTTTTAAATGTTGAGCTGCTCGAGTTCTTCAGCTCGTCAGAGAAAGTCGCTCCATCAGCAATCAGCAGGCGACCGCTCAGCGCCGCTGGCTCCACGCCACCTGAACACACACACACACACACACACACACACACACACACACACACACACACACACACACACACGCAGACACACACACACACAGCTCATCAATAACAGAATGAAGAGTGTGATGAAGAGTTTGTAATGTGTGTGTGTGTGTGTGTGTGTGTGTTGAGGACGAAGATGAAGAGTGTGTGTACCTGCTGTGCTTTGGATCCAGCAGATGGCGATCAGCGCGACACAGCAGCAGAGAAGAAGAGACGAGACAACGGCGAGCAGAAACTCCAGAGAAGACAGACTGCGCTCCATACTGACGACTGAAACAATCAATACGTCAATACATCAATCAATACACCAATCAATACCCCAATACACCAATCAACACACCAATACATCAATTAATACACCAATACATCAATCAATACACCAATCAATACATCAATCAATACACCAATACGTCAATACATCAGTCAATACACCAAGCTGTCATTGGGCGGAGTCACCCTGGACAGTTCGCATCAATCATTACATCATTCAATACATCGTTACATCAGTCAATGCATCAATACACATATCAATCAATCAATAAATCAATACATTGATCAGTCAGAAGTGAAAGAGTTCATTAATCATTTTCCAGATAAAGTTTGTTTGTTTGAGCTGCAGAGACACAAAAACACTCTTTAACTGCACAACATACACACAGTCACTGATCGATGACTCTGATTATTGATCTAAAACCTGTAACTGATCAATGACTCTGATTATTGATCTAAAACCTGTAACTGATCAATGACTCTGATTATTGATCTAAAACCTGTTACTGATCACTGACTCTGATTATTGATCTAAAACCTGTAACTGATCACTGATCATAGATCTATAATCAGGCAGCACACACTCACATCTCTGATCTATGATCAATACTTAAAGAATCAGAAAGTGATTATTGTGAAGGATTGATCAATGAGAGAGACTCACCTGCTGCAGACCTGAGATCAGCTCCTCTGACCGTCAGTTTGATCTCTGATCAGCTTTTATTGAGCTCCACATGATTAATGAGCCATTATCAATACAGCAGCTGATAATCAATAATCAGGTTTCACAACAGAAAAACTGCTGACAGCATCAGACGCCCGAAACCAAAATTTGATCCCGTTTACTAAAGATATCAGAACGTATCAATAACCTGCTGATTAGAAAGTGATCAATGAGTTTAATGAGTTCTTTAGTTTGTTTCAGACCAATCAATAAAACTCGTTCCCGTCAGTAATCAATCACTGAGACGACCTCACCCGATCTTTAATGAGCAACTTCCTGTCCCTTATCTCAGTCTGAAGTCCAGCCGCTGTAAAGCTCCGCCCCCTTGACCTTTGACCTCATCTCAAACAAACACCTGAGGACATCGTCACTCCGACATCCACAGGTAGAAAAACACGCTGCTGTCGGAGTTAACCCTCTAACACCCGGAGCGCTCCTCTCCTGCTGCTCTCACACACCTGTCTCACATCTGTCCTACCTGTCTCACCTCTCACACACCTGTCTTACCTGTCTCACCTCTCACACACCTGTCTAACATCTGCCTTACCT
>NW_024643807.1:0-908 GCF_008729295.1 Plectropomus leopardus
GGCTCTATTTTGATGCTGTTTTATGTCTCTGACACCTGATGGAGACTGAAAGAAGAAAACTGTCCACAGAGACAATCTCTTTATTTTTATTGTACATTTGAGTATTACTGCTATAGTGCGGAAAAAGGGACAAAACTGAGCTTGTGTATCAAAAAGTTTTGGATAAAAACACAGTTCAGCATACATGCCTCAACAGTAACTCATATCACCCCCCACATCTTTAACCATTATTGTTATTCACTCCAGAGTTGGCTGCAGATGGAAAATACTTCCATATTCTGAAGACGTGCCAGTTTATAGAGAAAGGCTTGCAGTATGAGGTGCAGTACTACATTAAGTACCAATACAACGGCCGGCTGCAGGCGCTCTACAACAGCTCTACAGAGACGGTGGTCGGATTCACAGAATATGGACGACAGTTTGCAGACACTGTAAATGAAGACCCTCACTACCTGGAGGTCAGGAGGCACGACCTGAACTACTTCTGCAAAATCCAAACTGCTCTGGTGTACAAAGACATTCAGGGCAAAGCAGGTATGTAAAGTCTATATTTGAAAATATGATCATCTGTATTTACTGTTTCTCACTGTAATAAAGGGTTAAAAGGTGTTTTTTTAAAATTTTAGATGAGAAAGAAAAAAAAAGAAAATGTAATCACCAAAACTTTTTAAAGAAAATTTTTATATTTTTATTTCAAAGGGAAAAAAATGGCCAAAAATGTTAAAGAAAAAATAAAATCTCCAAGATTTTTAAAGAAAAAGAAGAATCACCAAGTTTTGCAAAATCACCAAAATTTTAACAAAGAAAATGCCAAAATTTAAAAAAGGAAAAAATAAATACAAAATCCATCCATTTAAAGTTGTACACCCCTCCCATAATCCATAAACAAAATATAAGTCCCTCCCTGT
>NW_024643808.1:0-412 GCF_008729295.1 Plectropomus leopardus
CGAACTCACTATCTGTAAGCTGAACTCTATTTGTGTTGGTATTAATACAAGTTATTACCAACCGCCAGAGCGTTTTCGTGTACTGCATCTGGGTCCTAAACACACCTGTTACATCAAGTCAAACTAATCTCTAATAATTTAATTAGGTGACTGTCCGGTCGTTTTGGATCAGGAAATTTATCAAACCATTTCTGGACTGCTTCAAGGCCTGATTTGGTTTCAATGTTGGTGTACAAACTATCAGTGTCTACAGTGAATAAAATAGATGCGGTTGGTAATTGGAGTTTTTAAATTTTTTCCAGAAAATCATATGTGTCCCTAATGTAACTTGCGTGTTTGTTTGAAATTGGATTTAGGTGGTGCTCGATAAATTCGGCAATTTGGTACGTTTCACTACTGCAGTCGGACACAA
>NW_024643809.1:0-260 GCF_008729295.1 Plectropomus leopardus
TCACTGTTTATTTATTTGTAATGTTAATATATATATTTTTTTCTAGAAAGAAAACACTAAGTGAGGGCGCCAGTGGGCATAGAAAATTATTATTTTATTATTATTTTCCCTCGAGGCCAAGGGGGATTGGCGGCGTGGCGGTGCCCCTCCAGCAGATGGCACCCTAGGAGACCACCTATATCGTGTATGCCAAGAGCCGGCCCTGGACCTGATGTTTCTGTCTCACTGATGAACGCAGATATGTTTCAATTATCTTATGT
>NW_024643810.1:0-242 GCF_008729295.1 Plectropomus leopardus
CGCCTATATCGCCTATGCCAAGAGCCGGCCCTGTTACTGACTATAAATAAATGCTGCTGCTTCCAGCCCAAAGTTTGGACCGTGTTGCAGTTTTTGTTGCACTTTGTCCTGAGCTGATAAATCCTGCAGCAGCATGTGGGATTTTACAGCCATCAGGTCAACATGGAGGGACCTTCCCAGCCAGCAATGTTTGCTTCTGAAAACGTTCTGACAATGTTACAGTGCAACCAATGTTTTAGTTG
>NW_024643811.1:0-238 GCF_008729295.1 Plectropomus leopardus
GTGTCCACCAGCGGGTTCGGGTGTTGCCGCCCCGACAGACACCAACCTCCTTACGGCCACAGCAGCGGTCGGCCGCCTCAGCAATAGAGGCACGGAACACGGCCCACTAGGACTCATTGTCCCCAGCCTACCCCGGGACATGGTTGAAGCTCTTCCGGAGGTGGGAGTTGAAGCTCCTTCTGACGGGACATTCTGCCAGACGTTCCCAGCAGACCGTCACTATGCGTTTGGGTCTGCC
>NW_024643812.1:0-335 GCF_008729295.1 Plectropomus leopardus
TTGCCTCCGATCAGATAACAAGTTCAGGGGTGCTTTCTTTTCATCGCCGGCTTCTTGGTGGATGTAGTCATCTCAGAAGTAACTACTGTACGCCTGTTCACCTCAAGGTGTCCAATTATTCTCATGTCCTGCCGCTCTCTTTTGGCCGCTAAAGAATCCATCCGTATGTCGTACATAAGCTCTGGAAAAAGTTTGCGGCTACACGACTGTGTCCCGAGGAGAGAATTCTCCTTTCTTCTCTCGTAGCATTTTGTTCTCGTTGATTTTTTCAGTTTCATCCCCTAGTTCGGGGTCAGAATCAGAGGTGAGATCGGTGTCGGCATGACCAGAAGCAT
>NW_024643813.1:0-264 GCF_008729295.1 Plectropomus leopardus
TCAAAACCAAAGGATATGGGAGGTTTCGCTTTGCCGAATTTTAAGTTTACTGCGAGAAGAGTAAAACAGTTTGCGAAGATGGTGAGAAAGCCGGAGGAGGGGAGCTGGGCGACAAGAGGCGCACTTATCTATTCTTGCATGGTGGAAGAAGGGCCCTCCCTCGGAGGCAGACATTTGCCCTGCATGGTTGTGTATAGAAAGAATGCTTTGCAAAAAACACTATCTGCTCTTCTTAACAGCCCTACTACTGTTAAAAAGGAATGC
>NW_024643814.1:0-661 GCF_008729295.1 Plectropomus leopardus
GGTCCCACAACACCTCCAGGAGGCTCAGCACTGAACTCGGGTGTCCCAGAGCCACTCCCCTAGTGCCGGCCCTCACTGCTCCTGTACAGCCCGAACAAGCCTGCCACCATCAACAGACTATTATAAATAATTTCCCCCACTTTTTTGGGTGAAATCTCTTCATCAACTAACCCTTGAAAATGTCAGTATGATTACATGATGTGACTGCTTTTTTGAAACAGACGCTCAAAAAAAGAGTTATTTCAGTATATTAAATGGAGGGGGGCTGTTGCTCTTTTTTTTAAAAAAAAAAAGTCAGTCTTCGATATGCGAAAGATTAGCAACAACATTGATTTTGATGTATTTAGAGTTTTTTGTACAGAGTCAGATATATAATTAAAATCATGTTAAATCTGTCTAAGACATCAATATTCTTTTCCAAAAAATATTAGATAATATTATTAGCTATGAAAATATTAGAATAATATTTTTTTCCCCTGAATTTTTGGATAAAATCTTTTAAACAAGTTCAGATGAATGAAGTTTGGGCTCCATCCGGGCCCGCGCCCTAGGCTTCCGTGCTCACCGCGGTGGCCCTCCTACTCGCCGTGGTGTAGCCCTCGAGGCTCCTGTCACCGGCGGCGGCCGGGTATGGGCCCGACGCTCCAGCGCCATCCATTTT
>NW_024643815.1:0-411 GCF_008729295.1 Plectropomus leopardus
CACACACATCCCCATCCCCATCCCCACGTGCGCTTCTCCCCTGCGGGATTGCACCTAAATGAAATAAAATGAAATAAATTAATACGCTACCATTCAAACAGTTTTCCCCTGTAATAGTATTGTGATTGCAAAGGACTACATTTAAACTTAGGCATTGACCCGGGCAGCAATGTTCTCCCACGCCGTCTCCCTCTCTGTTGCAGCTGCAGCGGTGTTGCACTTCTTTCTAAAAACGTGTTCAAACTCCGCATATGAGCGCATTAAAATTTCCAATTGGAGTGGGGTGAAGAACGCAGCCCTCCGCTTCCCCGTTGCCATGGTGACTCATCGAATCGGGGCTCCATTGATGCTGGCTTTTTATAGTTGTGGTGCACGCGCTTAACTCCAGGTGAAACTACTCCGAGTTGATTA
>NW_024643816.1:0-303 GCF_008729295.1 Plectropomus leopardus
TGCATACAATCATTGATATATGTATTGTTCAACATCAGTTTTCTTGTGCTGCATTCAGACACCTTTCATAAGCTATTTAACCCTTTGAAACTTGAGCAAATTATGTTGTGTTTTAATTCAAATCTTCCTCCTGCCAATGTCACCGTCTTGTCAATTTCTTGCAAAATTAGGAGACAAACTTTACTTTCTTGTGAGCCATCTGTTGCTCTTTGCCTTTTTCCCATGTTTTAAAAGAAACCAAATGAAGCACAAGAAAACTGGTGTCAATCTAGCTTTCAAAGGGTTAAAACACTGATATTAACC
>NW_024643817.1:0-5647 GCF_008729295.1 Plectropomus leopardus
AGGATGACTGGAGCGTTGTCGTTCTGATCCAGAATGAACACGTTCACCGTGACGTTGTTGCTTAGTGACGGAGTTCCAGAATCTGTGGCGACAACTTGGAACTGGAAAGTTTTCAGAGTTTCAAAGTCGAAACTTTTTAGCGCGGAAATTTGTCCATTTTCACCGTTAACATTTAGGAAGGATGTAAACAAATGTTCTCCAACTCTGTCCCTTGCTATATGATACGAAATAAGAGCATTACTACCCTCGTCGTCGTCACGGGCTGCCACTGATAAAACAGACGCTCCCGGGTTGTTATTCTCAGTTATGTAGAAAGTATACGGATTCTGTGAAAACACTGGGCTGTTGTCATTCACATCTGACACAGCAATATTTATAGTTTTTTCTGATGATAAGGATGGTTCACCTGCGTCTCTTCCTACAATTGTTACAGTATATTGGGGTTGCTGTTCTCGATCCAAAAGGCGTTTTGTTACCAAAGAATACACGTCATTCTGTAAAGATGGGGTGAGCGAAAAAGGAAGATCTTGGGTTATGTAACACATAACTTTTCCGTTGAGACCAGAGTCTGAATCTTTTACACTAATCAAGGCCACTGTGGTTCCTGGTTTTGAATCTTCCGGCAGCGCAGGTGAAAAAGATGTCACTTCAAGCTCTGGTTCGTTATCATTTATGTCAGCAATATGTATAATAACGCTTTTTTCCGTAGCTAGTGTAGCCGCACCCTTGTCGGATGCCTGAATATCAATTTCGTATCTGCTACATTCTTCGTAATCTATGGACCCTGCTACCGTGATTTCTCCGGTCACTGAATTTAAATCAAAACGTGCACGTGCCTTCGAATCCACGTCATTGCCAAATGAATATACAACTTCACCATTTGAGCCTTCATCCAAATCTGTTGCATTCACTTGAATCACAGTTGTACCAAGAGGGGAATTTTCTTTTAACTGCACGGTATATGACTCCTGGGTGAAAACTGGGGGGTTGTCATTGACATCGGAAACATCAATAATTATTGTCATGTTACCAGATCGTGGAGGTTTACCTCCATCAGTGGCTGTCAGAAGTAATACATGGGTCTTGGCAGATTCTCTATCAAGGGGCTTTTGAAGAATTAAACTTGGAGTTTTACGATCCTCACCACGATCTTTCACCTCTAAGCGAAAATGTTCATTCTGACTCAACTTATACTGCTGAACGGATAATGATCCACTATCTGCATCATGCGCAGCTTGTAGCTGAAATCTTGCTCCTGGTAATGCAGATTCGTAAATCTCTAACAGCTTTTCATTTTCTGTGAACCTTGGAGCGTTGTCGTTAACATCGAGAATCTCCACTGCTACGTAGTGCACCTCCAGTGGCTTTTCTAACACGGCTTTTAAGTCGATTAGACAAACCTTGCTTCGCTCACACACCTCCTCTCTGTCGATTTTTCTGTTCACATACAAGATCCCATCGTCCTGATTTACTCGAAAAGGTGGCTCTGTCGTTCCGTACACAATACGGTACCCCCTCTCTTTCAGTGTGGTCCTATCAACACCCAAATCCTTCGCAATATTTCCAACAGCGGTTCCTTCTTTTATTTCCTCGGAGATGGAATATCGCAATTGCCCCGAAGCTCGACTCCAAAACGTTACCAAAAACATAATGTAGGCAACCCACTCTGTCCGCTCTCTCCATGTCTGCCGTCCTCTTTGTTCCATGATGTGAAGATGAAAGATTACAAAAAAAATCTTTCGAACAGCTATACTCGCAAAATAATGCTAAATCCCCTTGTCACATTTGTTGTCACAATCCAGCCACTGTTCACCAGATAATTTGATTTATTTAAAGCTAATTTATGTATTCAAGCCTTCAGCGGGTATTCGGTTCTGTCAGTTGTGTTTTTTGACTTTAAAAGGGAGGGGATGGGTCTATTGGTTATGGCGAAAAACATCTGAAGGCATTATTTGTTATTACACTGACACCATGTGATCAAGAATCACACTGCAGTTCTGTGTGGAAAATCAAAGCAACGTGTTTTCAAAAGTGGGCTTGCAAGAAAAAGAAAACGTTTTAACAATGAAGAAAAGCAGCCTGTCATATTCCCACTCGTAGAGCCTTATAAAGCAAATACCATGCAAAGATGTCACACTCATTTAAGAGACAGTTCATGGAGACAAACGCTTTTCTTGACATTAAATTACCAATTATCACCATGCATCAAATGAGAGTGCATTTTGCCAAAAAAAGAGGGACTAGCTGAAGACTGGTTCAGCACCACGGACAGAGACAGGCTGCACTCAGTCAAACCACCACTTCTTTAAACGTATACCATATGAATATGGCTAAAATTGCCATTGTAAAACATTCAGCAAAGCTTTCTCTAACCATTAAACCTATGTGAATGTTTATCATAAAGAAATGTATCCCACCTGCTTCATAACCATGAGCATAAATCATTTCGATTCCGCAAACATAGAATCAGAAAACGTATCACATTTGTTGTAGACTAGCATGCTTTGAGAGCATGTGGTTAAATTAAAATGTATAAACCCAAGCGAATGTTTTTAACAAAATATAAATAAAATAAAATAAAATCATAAAAAGGCAAAAAATAGTTACAGGGGAAAGAGTCAAACTACTATCTTACCTCTCCAGATGCCCTCCTCCTGTCAGGGAGCACTAGTGTGTTCGCATGGCTGCCAGGGACTATAGTTGATCCTATACTCATTCTGGGTCCAACTAACATGTATCGTTTGTCTCCAGATCTGTACTGGATGCTGTGACACAGTGTCCCATCATAATTAGTCTCTTGGAGATATTTAGAAGTATAGTCGGTGGATTTGGAGCACTGCATTGCAATCAGCACAATGATACTGATGATAAAAAGTACAGAAACTGAGCCCAAAGTTATCATCAGATAAAATGTAACATTGTCCTCCTCGTCAACTTTAGTTGCACTTTTAACATCAGCAGCAAAAGCCTCTTTGGCCTCCACAAGTTTGACAATGACAGTAGCTGTTGCTGAGAGTGAGACGTTGCCATTGTCTTTGACCAGTATGACCAGTTTATGCCCAGCCTCGTCTGTCTCTGTGAATGAGCGAAGTGTTCTGATCTGTCCTGTATAGCGGTCCAAACCAAAGAGACTGTGGTCAGTAACTTCCTGCAGTGAAAAGAGTAACCAGCCGTTATATCCTATATCAGCGTCATAGGCTCTGACTTTAGTCACCAAGTGTCCTGCGTTGACATTGCGGGGAATCTCCTCCACACCTTCAGCAGAACCGTTGGAGCTGACTGGATACAGGATGACTGGAGCGTTGTCGTTCTGATCCAGAATGAACACGTTCACTGTGACGTTGTTGCTTAGTGACGGAGTTCCAGAATCTGTGGCGACAACTTGGAACTGGAAAGTTTTCAGAGTTTCAAAGTCGAAACTTTTCAGCGCCAAAATATCTCCAGTTTCAGAGTTTATGTTGAGAAATGATGTCACCTTATTTTCATAGCTTGCATTCCTAAAAATGTGATACGAGATAAGCGAATTTTCTCCCTCGTCAAGGTCAGAGGCTCTTACAGAAAACACAGAGGCTCCTGGGGGGTTGTTTTCGACGATGTAAAACGTATAGGGGCTCACTAAAAACTTGGGACTGTTATCATTCGTATCTGATACAATCACGCTTATAGTCTTTTCGGATGTTAAGGCTGGTTCACCTGCGTCTTTGGCGATTATTGTAATATCATATATTGATTGTTCTTCCCTATCAAGCTCTGACTTTGTGACAACAGCAAACATGTGGTCTTGTATTGATGGGTTTAGTGTAAAAGGGCTATCTTTGGCGACATAGCTAATTATTTTCCCATTTATCCCGGAGTCTAAATCAGTTATGCTGATAAGCGCCACGGTTGTTCCTGGTCTAGAATCCTCTGAAACGGCACTTGACAAAGATGCCACTTCGATCTCAGGAGGATTATCGTTTGTATCTCCAATTTTAATGATCACACTTTTATCTGTTCGGAATGGAATATTTCCCTTATCAGAGGCCTGTATATCAATGTCATAACTGTCTTGATCCTCAAAGTCTATACGACCTTTTACAGTGATCTCCCCAGTAACAGAGTCAATATCAAACAGGTTTCGAATTTTATCTTTCACATCACTGCCAAATGAATAAACAACTTCGCCATTTGGACCATCATCCAGATCAGTAGCATTAACTTGGATAACTGTTGTGCCGACTGGAGCATTCTCTTGTAGCACGGCGGAATATGTGTCTTTGATGAACACTGGCATATTGTCATTAACATCTAGAACATCTATGTATATTTCAACTGTGCCTGTCTTTGGGGGATTTCCGCCATCTACAGCCGTCAGAATCAGTTTGTGACTACGTTTGGTCTCTCTGTCAAGCTGCCTCTGTAGTTGTAAAATTGGAGTTTTACCATCTCTCCCACGATCTTTAACTTCTAAACGAAAATGGTCATTCTGGCTGATTTTATACTGTTGGACGGAGTTTGTGCCACCATCAGGATCGTGAGCATTTTGTAACTGATATCGTGCCCCAGGTAACGCGGACTCTGAGATCTCCAGCCTCTTTGTTTTCTCTGGAAATGTGGGGGAATGGTCGTTTAAATCTGTTATCTCTACTGTGACATAATGTACTTCTAGTGGGTTTTCGAGAACAGTTTTAAGATTGATTAAACATACACTGCTCTCTTTACATACTTCCTCTCGGTCAATTTTATGGCTTGCATAAAGGACTCCATCATTCTCATTTACCTTGAAAAGAGACTCAGACGAGCCGGGCATAATACGAAATCCCCTCTGCTTCATCAAATTGAGGTCAATTCCCAAATCTTTAGCTATATTCCCAACAAAACTTCCCTCTTTGAGCTCTTCGGATATAGAGTATCTCAGCTGTGCTGAAGCTGCTCTGAAGAAAATAAGCAAAACCAAAACGGCGAGTAAATGCGGTCCCCGTCGCCATGCCTCCTGTCCTCTTTGTTTCATGTTTTGTGGTAAAAATACAAATCCAAACGCGTCAAACACTCTCCACATGTCTAGATTTGCGTGTCAACCATAGCACAAAATATATGTATGTCCTCTTTGAATGTATTTTGCAAAATACAAAAACGGTCACCGAGCGATTACTCCCGAGTCCGCCAGCAAACGTTGTCTAACCAGACTGGACGTAGTCGGGGCAGACTCATGCGCATCATGCGCCGAGACGCTGTAAGGCGTTATACGAATAAAGTACTGCCACCTTGTGAATGTGTGCGATAATATATTTTATCGCTTCAAAATCATCATCACTAAATGTCATTGTATATGATCAGGTGTTTTGAATAAAACAGTTGCTTATGTGGGTTAAGCTTAAACCAGTTTACAGCTCCAGGGCAGAGATGACAAAATAGATCCTCAATAGTATAGGAATCTATATAGGAAATACAAATATTTACTCACCTCTCCAGATGTCCTCCTTCTGTCAGGGAGCACCAGTGTATTCGCATGGCTGCCAGGGACTATAGTAGATCCTATACTCATTCTGGGTCCAACTAACATGTACCGTTTGTCTCCAGATCTGTACTGGATGCTGTGACACAGTGTCCCATCATAATTCGTCTCTTGGAGATATTTTGAAGTATAGTCTGTGGATTTGGAGCACTG
>NW_024643818.1:0-391 GCF_008729295.1 Plectropomus leopardus
CCATATTTCAGTAGGAAATCCAACGCAAGTCTTTGTACATGACGCCCTTGGTTCTCCTTTATGGAGTCTGCCATGTTGCACTGCTCTAGATAGGGGAATTTGTTTTTTCTGCACTGGTTAGTGTAGTTAGCAGCCCCTCCATCCCAAGAATCACGAGAAGAACACAGCTATTTTTAACCTTTAACTGCTTTAATTAGTGTTTTTACCAGTTTAAATCACAAGGTCATTTTGTTTTGGAGAGGAAGAGACTTCCTGGTAAAACCTCATGAACATCTGGATCTTATGTTATCAGAGAAAAAAGCAGGTGCTGAGCTAGTGGCCCATCAGCAAAGGACTGAACAGCGTTAAAGAAACTCTAATTTGTAACATAAAACTGCTTTATTATGTTTTT
>NW_024643819.1:0-622 GCF_008729295.1 Plectropomus leopardus
CTAGTACAGTAACAGCATCTCCAGAGCATTAACAGCTAACTGCGAGGGATACCTAAAAGGTCACTGACAGAGCAGCACCATGTGACGAGTTCAGAGTGAGAATGTGCTGGAGCAGCTGTGGCTCAGGTAGAGCAGGTTGACCACTAATTGGAAGGTTGGTAGTTCCATTCCTCCTCCAGTCAGCATGCTGAAGTATCCTTGGGCAAGATCCTGGACCCCAAACTGCGTCTGAAGGCTGTTACATCGGTGTGTGAGTGCATGTGAATAGTTACTGAGTAGCAGGTGGTATCTTGCACAGTCCATTTACAGTCAGTGTTCTCTCACACTCAAACCTGAGTGGTGAATGATTGAGCTATCGCACTAGCTTGGCTAAAATTACTTTGGAAAAAAGAGGAAAGAGCAGTTATTATAATGAGATATTACAGTCCGGTTTCCATTAAACCAGCATATGTCAGAACAAATATTCTGGTGCACAAACAATGACTTTTTTTGTTTTATTTTTTTTAAGTCTGGGAGGTGGGAGTAGATTTTGGTGTTATTATACAAAGCACTTTGTGTAACAGTTAATCTGTTAATCTAAAAGTGCAAAACAGATATAGTCTGACTGAATGCTAATAATAAC
>NW_024643821.1:0-383 GCF_008729295.1 Plectropomus leopardus
TTTTTTGCCAGACTAAAATTTGTTACAAAACGCTCAAAATATTGACTTTTTGGACTTTTAATTCACCAGGATATAATATAAACGACATAAACAAGCTGTCCTATCACTTTTTCAAGCATTCAGAGTGATGACTTTTTTGACAATTTTTCCCTGAGCTATAGTATGGCTTTTTTCCCCATTGTGTACTTTGGCTTAAATCTCTCAAAATATTGTCTTTTTGGACATTTAATTCATCAGGTTATATTATTAACGACCTAAACAAGCTGTGCTATGACTTTTTAAAGAATTCTGAGTGATGACTTTTTTGACAATTTTTCCTGAGCTATAGTATGGCTTTTTTTGCCAGACTAAAATTTGTTACAAAACGCTCAAAATATTGACTT
>NW_024643822.1:0-361 GCF_008729295.1 Plectropomus leopardus
TGTGTGTGTGTGTGTGTGTTACAGTATATGTGTGTGTTACAGTATATATGTGTGTGTTTGTGTGTTACAGTATATGTGTGTGTGTGTGTGTGTGTGTGTTACAGTATATGTGTGTGTTACAGTATATATGTGTGTGTTTGTGTGTTACAGTATATGTGTGTGTGTGTGTGTGTGTGTGTTACAGTATATGTGTGTGTTACAGTATATATGTGTGTGTGTGTGTGTGTTACAGTATATATGTGTGTGTTTGTGTGTTACAGTATATGTGTGTGTGTGTGTGTGTGTCAGTAAATCGTGCTGCTTGTGAAACGTGCTTACCGTCGGCTGCTTTTCACCGCAGGGCTTAAAAAAAACCATGCGG
>NW_024643823.1:0-410 GCF_008729295.1 Plectropomus leopardus
AAAAAGTAATTGAAGTTCTGAGTAGTAGAAATTATAGGCTGCACATTATGTGGTTTGTTATGAAACATGTAACATTCAAGCCAAGTAGGAATGTTGTAACTAAGGGCCGGCTCAACTTAAGTTGATCTTAAACTGATTACATTTTGAGTGAAAAAATGAAAAAAATCAAAATATTAGATCTTAGAGAAATATAATGTAATTTCCTAAATAGCCCTAAACATACCCATTAAAATTGCTTTCTTCTGTATTTTTTTAAACCACTTGGAAATCCGGATGAACAGTCCATGTGATAGTCTGGTTAATAAGACTTGACCTACATTAACGCCCACAACTTTTGTCCCTAATGTCTTGGAATGTTTCTTTGACACCCCGCTGTGAGGATCCTCATTAGCCAGCCTAGTCCTCTTGTT
>NW_024643824.1:0-374 GCF_008729295.1 Plectropomus leopardus
CACACACCTTCAGAGCCCTATCTCTCTCTCCACAGCTAACTCCTGCTCTTCCTCCCTGTCTGGAGCCTACCAGCTCAGGCGCCGCAAACTCTATTTTTTCCTACTTGTAGCTTCTGACATCTTTGAACATTAGGATCAGACGGACATATTGGTTTGCCGATACGACTCATTGATACAGGTGTTAGCTATCAGACGCTTGGTTTCATCTACAGGTGACACAACTGATAATCCAATCTGATCACTGCTACAGGAAAAAAACGGAAGAGTCAGCAAATATTTTAGGCCTTTGTACACCAAGTCTGTATTTTTCACTGTAATTGTCACACTATAAACACAAACTCCCAAACTTTTGTCTGTCATTAAAGTTTTCAGGA
>NW_024643825.1:0-238 GCF_008729295.1 Plectropomus leopardus
GCTCCAGGGTAGAGCCAGACCTGGTGCCTGACCAGCAGCCCCCCTCCCCACCCGCGCTGGACACTGGAAATGAAAGCAGCAGCAGGTCTCCTCTCCCTACAGGTGACACGCAGACCGTGGACGATGAAAACCCTCCTCTTGAATGTTTCCTGACTGATCGGGCCAATTTTGCTGAAAACATCCAGGACGCTAACATTAAAAGATATATCCTTAAGATGGGCCCATGCAGACCCAAAGG
>NW_024643826.1:0-218 GCF_008729295.1 Plectropomus leopardus
GTGTGTGAGTGTGTGTGTGTGAGTGTGTGTGTGTGAGTGTGTGAGTGAGTGTGTGTGTGTGAGTGAGTGTGTGTGTGTGTTTGAGTGTGTGAGATAATCATGTTGTAGATGTGAAGAACATCTGTCCAACACGTGACAGATTAAAGTCTGAACACACACACACACACACACTAATACTTATACTAATATTAGTACTATTACTTGTAGTAATAATAAAA
>NW_024643827.1:0-255 GCF_008729295.1 Plectropomus leopardus
ATTTTATACAAAACATACAACATTTCCTCCATGTTGAGGAAATCAGTAATATATGTGGCTTTGGTGTAAACATGGAGTAACTTTTTTTTAATCTCTGTGTTTCTTTCTTTATTCTCCACAGACGTCCAGCAGCTGTTGGTGGTTAAAGAAGAGCTTCCTCCTCAGCAGCAGGACTGGAGCTTCAGTGTGGACCAGGAGGACCCAGAGCCTCCACACATTAAAGAGGAGCAGGAGGAGCTGTGGAGCCGTCAGGAG
>NW_024643828.1:0-1151 GCF_008729295.1 Plectropomus leopardus
ATTCTCCCGTATTTTACTGTGATTTACCGCCCTGTTCAGGTCACGCAACTACAGAGAGGGTGTGTGTGCACTCAGGTGTGTGTGTGTGATCAGGTTTGTGTGTGTGCTCAAGTGTGTGTGTGCTCAGGTGTGTGTGTGTGTGTGCTCAGGTGTGTGTGTGTGCTCAGGTGTGTGTGTGTGCTCAAGTGTGTGTGCTCAGGTGTGTGTGTGTGTGTGTGTGTGTGTGTGCTCAGGTGTGCGTGTGCTCAGGTGTGTGCGATCATGTGTGTGCGTGTGATCAGGTGTGTGTGTGTGTGTGTGTGTGTGTGTGTGTGTGTGTGCGCTCAGGTGTGTGTGTGATCAGGTGTGTGTGTGTGTGTGCGCTCAGGTGTGTGTGTGATCAGGTGTGCGTGTGCTCAGGTGTGTGTGCTCAGGTGTGTGTGTGTGTGTGTGTGCGCTCAGGTGTGTGTGTGATCAGGTGTGTGTGTGTGTGTGTGTGTGTGTGTGTGATCGTGCGTGCGTGTGATCAGGTGTGTGTGCTCAGGTGTGTGTGTGTGTGTGATCAGGTGTGCGTGTGCTCAGGTGTGTGTGTGTGTGTGTGTGATCATGTTTGTGCGTGTGATCAGGTGTGTGTGCTCGTGTGTGTGTGTGTGTGTGTGTGTGTGCTCAGGTGTGTGCGTGTGCTCAGGTGTGTGTGTTCAGGTGTGTGTGTGTGCTCAGGTGTGTGTGCTCAGGTGTGTGTGCTCAGGTGTGTGTGTGTGTGTGCTCAGGTGTGTGTGTTCAGGTGTGTGTGTGTGCTCAGGTGTGTGTGCTCAGGTGTGTGTGTGTGTGCTCAGGTGTGTGTGCTCAGGTGTGCGTGTGCTCGTCTCCTGCAGGTGGACTTTGAGCTGCTGTCGGAGAACCTGGTGCAGCTGGAGAAACGCTGCAAAGCATCATGGGACCACCTGAAGGTGGTGGCTAAGCACGAGACGAAGGCGGTGCTGAAGAACAAGATGACGGAGTTCCTGAAGGACTGCACGCAGAGGATCATCATCCTCAAGGTCGTCCACCGGAGGGTCATCAACAGGTGAGACAGCCGCGACGTCTCAGGCTGCAGCGCGCCGACTGTTATGTAAACAACCCTGCAGATAAACATGAAATATACGTATGAATACGTATCCCACGCAGGTTAT
>NW_024643829.1:0-398 GCF_008729295.1 Plectropomus leopardus
TGCTGCTTCTCCCAGTGCTCATACACCTTTCGCCAACAGGACACACCTGGTAGAAGTTCCTGTTTTGGTTTTGGCACATGAATTGTGACAGGATATTTCTCCAGTAGGGTTTTGAAGTGACGCCTCAATTTCCTTCCTGACAGCAGTAGAAGAACCAGCAGTGCTGCGGGTAATACGGCTGCTACTCTCCTCAGAAGGTTCAGGGCTGATATCCTCCCCAAAAGTATCAGAACTACAAATAAAATTAAAAAAAGATCGTAAGATATTTGCCTAAATATAGATTATGGTGTATTGACTGTGTTTGCTTAAACTGTTCAAAAAAAAAACTCACCTTGACACACCACCTATGTTCTTCACCATCCCAGCAGCTGTCACAGCGTGTCCGACTGTCCTAACAC
>NW_024643830.1:0-373 GCF_008729295.1 Plectropomus leopardus
GTGCATACGGGTACCAGCCTCCATTGTTCCCTGAGGTAGAGGCGGAGATCAGCGTTCCTTCAGCCCAAGCCCTCATCCGCCGTTGTCGCCGTGTGTGGAATGGGGCTCGCCAGATGCTTCTGAGGAGTTGTTGTTGATGTTGTTTCCTGTTTTACTTTGAAACTCACATCTCCTCTCATTTCAGATCACTTCACTTCCTGCCCCTGTGTGTTTTCCCTCCCTTTTGATGGCTTCACCTGTGTCTGATTGTCTGTCCTACCCTGATTAGGCTCACCTGTGCCTTGTTATCCTTCCCCTCACCACAGTATTTAGTGTGTGTCTTGCTCCCTCTCTGTGCCAGTTCGTCTTAGCCTTTCTGTGTGTCGACGTTCCA
>NW_024643831.1:0-466 GCF_008729295.1 Plectropomus leopardus
ACAGAGAATTTTACATTTTCCCCACCCTGTAAATAACTTCTTAATAAATTATTAATTAAAATTAGGGAAAATGATGAAAAAATGGGAAAAAAAGAATAAATTTGAATGAATGTTTACTGAAGATTCGCCCGCAGTTATTGAGAAACACATTGATGTGCCAGAAACATGTGAAGATGGATTAATATGATGGAAAAGGTGTTTTATGGTCAATAACTGTCATACAGTGAGGATTATGAGCAGATTTTGACTTACATGTCTTTTGCTGAAAAGGGCCTTTTACCAGCATTTCAGGGCTCTAAGTGCCGAAAGAGTATTTTGAGTGCATTTTTCATCAAAGCTGCCTCTTTTGCCGACAGTGACTGAGAAACACATCTCTATGCAAGAAATATGTGAAAATGAATTAATATGATAGAAAAGGTGGTTTTTTTGTCAATAAATGTCATACAGTGAGGATTATGAGCAGATT
>NW_024643832.1:0-424 GCF_008729295.1 Plectropomus leopardus
CCTACACAGGTGCACCTTTTTTTCTAAAATCGCTATTTCCAAACCCAGACTCCATTTAAATGAACAATATTTAAATAATCGTAAAACACACAACATTACAAGTCATCAGAAACAAAACAAAGCCCACAAAATTCGTCTTGTTTTGTCATCCTCCTCCTACTGTTCCAACAATCACAGAATCTGCACACAAAATGTACTTTAAAATCAGGCTATAAAAAAATGTTATAGTCCTCATCATAAATATCAAATGTTAATTAATTTTACCCTTCAAATATTAAAAAATGACTAATTGTACCTTGTACCTTGTTTCACTGGCATGTTTTTTGCACTTAACAGTATGAACTTTGTTTACACAGTGTATTTTAGACTTATTGTATGAGCTGAGCTGGAAATTCCAAGATCAAACAAAAATACACAATCTTGC
>NW_024643833.1:0-238 GCF_008729295.1 Plectropomus leopardus
ACTTAACCGAATGAATGCAACAATTTTGTTGACATTGTATTTCAGACTTATTGTTGAGCTAGAAATTCCAAATTAACAAAAATACAAAATATTACCAAAATTTAAAGAACGAAAGCATGCAAAATACGCCAAAGAGTCCCTAAGGTTTCCTGTCTACATTTGTTGTCATTGAATTTCACTGCATGGTTGCGGGTTTCTCCAACTGACCTTTGACCTTGGATATGAGCTTGCCGGCAGC
>NW_024643834.1:0-318 GCF_008729295.1 Plectropomus leopardus
TGTGTCCAGGTCTGTGGTCTGTGTCCAGGTCTGTGTCCAGGTCTGTGTCCAGGTCTGTATCCAGGTCTGTGGTCTGTGTCCAGGTCTGTGGTCTGTGTCCAGGTCTGTGTCCAGGTCTGTGGTCTGTGTCCAGGTCTGTGTCCAGGTTTGTGTCCAGGTCTGTGGTCTGTGGTCTGTGTCCAGGTCTGTGGTCTGTGTCCAGGTCTGTATCCAGGTCTGTGGTGTGTGTCCAGGTCTGTGGTCTGTGTCCAGGTCTGTATCCAGGTCTGTATCCAGGTCTGTGGTCTGTGTCCAGGTCTGTGGTCTGTGTCCAGGTCT
>NW_024643835.1:0-419 GCF_008729295.1 Plectropomus leopardus
GGGCCAGTGTACAGGGACGTCTCCCTGACACCCCATGCAGCTCAACCTATGTTGATGTTCCCCCCCAAGACTTTTCTCGTCGTCTCAGCCAGAGCCAGTGGCTGGCTTTCTCTGCTTCCTCCGACAGTTCTTTGGTGGCTTTGCTCAGCCTTGCTCCCCGTAGTCCCACGTCTCTAAGCAGGCGTGGCGTAGAGCTGCCAACAAAGCCCCTGACTCCCACCTCCACAGGGTACGTCCTTGCTTGCCATCCACTTTCTCTGCACTCTGCGACCAGGTCTGCGTATTTCGCCATCTTCCTCTCATAGGCAGCTTCCAGTCCCTCCTCCCATGGGACTGTCAACTCTATCAGCAGTACTGACTTCACAGCTGCGGACCACAGTACCACGTCGGGTCTTAGGGTGGTGGAACAGATTTCCTGT
>NW_024643836.1:0-364 GCF_008729295.1 Plectropomus leopardus
CTCTCTCTCTCTGACAGGAACAAGAGCGCAGGTAGGCTCCGCCTTTACTAATTACACAGCGCGTATCCTTACGCATAATAAAATAGTGCCAACTAAAATAACACTGTGGTAAACATCGCACTCTAACACCCCCACTCGATGGTGCCACTCACTTTGACCATGATACTAGTTACCAAACATATAAGAACAAAACTTTTCAATTTTGGCCCTTGTGGCAGATTTTTTGAACACATCTGGGGTCCGTTTCGCAAAGCAAAACAAACTCTGAGTGTAACCTTGAACTCTGAGTTGATCTACTCTGAAATAGGAAACTCTGTGTTTCCGGTTCCAGAAGAGCTGATTTGAGTTGGTTTAATCAACTCGG
>NW_024643837.1:0-663 GCF_008729295.1 Plectropomus leopardus
TGCTGAAAAAAGTCATAATACAGCATGTTGAGGCAGTTTATAGTATAACCTGTTGAAAAAATGGTCCAAAAAGTCAATATTTTCAGCGTTTTAAGCCAAAGTACAGTTTGGCGAAAAAAGCCATACTATAGCTCAGGTAGAAATGGTCAAAAAAGTCATCTCTCCAAAGGCTGAAAAAAGTCATAATACAGCATGTTGAGGCAGTTTATCGTACAGCCTGCTGGAAAATGGTCCAAAAAGTCAATATTTGGATTGTTTTAAGCAAAAGTACAGCATGGCGAAAAAAAAGCCATACTATAGCTCAGGTAAAATGGCCAAAAAAGTCATCTCTCCAAATGCTGAAAAAAGTCTTAGTACAGCACGTTGAGGCAGTTTATAGTACATTGTGTTGAATAAACTGTCCAAAAAGTCAATATTTTGAACGTTTTAAGCAAAAGTACAGTCTGGCGAAAAAAGCCATACTATAGCTCAGGTAAAAATGCTCAAAGAAGTCATCTCTCCAAATGCTCAAAAAAGTCATAATACATAATGTTGAGGCAGTTTATAGTATAACATGTTGAAAAAATGGTCCAAAAAGTCAATATTTTCAACGTTTTAAGCAAAATTACAGTCTGGCGAAAAATGCCATACTATAGCTCAGGTAAAAATGCTCAAAAAAGTCAT
>NW_024643838.1:0-523 GCF_008729295.1 Plectropomus leopardus
CTTCTTCTGTACTGATATAATGTTTAATTACCATGGGAACTCCTTGGTCTCCACTCCAAAACCAACCGGTGGGAATTGACAGATGGGAGGGAGCACGGAGCAAAACCACAGCAAAGCCGTAACACAAGCGGTTGAAATCCTCAGTTAATGCGTGACTGACAGCAGCAGTGTCCAATCATGTGTTTGGATTTTTGGTGGTGGGTGGAGCCACATTAAAAGGTTTATGCCCTTGGGCAATCACAGAATCCATCTTTGTACTGATAAAAGATTTTGGCCTCCCCCTCCTCATTTGCTTAACATTCCATACCTTCTCAGGTCCCCTCTCAGATCTCTCTTAAGTTTTACGAAGATCTCATTGAAGGACAACTGGATCTGTAACCAAAGTTTTTATTTTAAAATCAATTAATTTTAGTTGCATGTTCAGGGAGTCTTGAAGAAATGATGATGATGATGAGCATAGATGACCTTTTCTACCTACCAGCTGCATCCAGTCCCGTCTGAGTAACCTCAACCTACAGCAGGA
>NW_024643839.1:0-2793 GCF_008729295.1 Plectropomus leopardus
CTGTGGTACTCTCACTACCTGGGGCTCGCGATTACAGAGCCTGGGTCTGTTGAACTGCACTACGCTAATCCTGTTGCCTCTCGGGAGCGTTCCTGCTCCCTTGTTTCCTAGTTTCCCTGGATCCTGGCCGTAACCTTGACTGTACCTGACCGTGGTGATAGCTGTGCTGATGCCGTGATCCTGCCTTTGGACACCTCCCTATCAGCATATGCGTGAAACTGTTATCTTCGCCCTCAACATCATCATAGAGTGCATTTAATGATTTCACACCTATCGTTATTGTAATATGACGGGTCTGTTTCCATTATTGCCGTGCCTCTCTCCCCCTCTCTCCCCCTCTCCCGCACCCCCCCCCCCTTTCCTTTTTTGCCATGATTGTATTTCATTTGTTATTTACGACATCTATCACTCGTCTGTCCGTCCTGTGGAGGGATCCCTCATCATCCTCTACCGCTCTTCCTGAGGTTTCTTCCTTTTTTTTTCCTGTTACAGGGGTTCTTTTTCAGGAGTTTTTCCTCTGTGATGTGAGGGTCTGAGGGCAGAGGGATGTCGTACACTGTAAAGCCCTCTGAGACGAACCATGTTTTGTGATAATGGGCTATATAAATAAAACTGACTTGACTTGCTGTAGTTGTTCTCAGAGCGTAAAGTTGTTGTTGTTTTCAGAGCTTACGGTTATTGTTGTTGTTTTACAGAGTGTGCAGTTGTTGTCATTGTTGTTCTCAGAGTGTACAGTTGTTGTCATTGTTGTTCTCGGAGTGTACAGTTGTTGTCATTGTTGTTCTCGGAGTGTACAGTTGTTGTCATTGTTGTTCTCGGAGTGTACAGTTGTTGTCATTGTTGTTCTCGGAGTTTACAGTTGTTGTCATTGTTGTTCTCGGATTGTACAGTTGTTGTCATTGTTGTTCTCGGAGTGTACAGTTGTTGTCATTGTTGTTCTCGGAGTTTACAGTTGTCATTGTTGTTCTCGGAGTGTACAGTTGTCATTGTTGTTCTCGGAGTTTACAGTTGTTGTCATTGTTGTTCTCGGAGTGTACAGTTGCGCTTGTTTTCAGAGCGTGTTGTTGTGGTTGTTTTCAGTGTGTACGGTTGTTGTCGTTGTTCTCAGTATGTACTGTTGTTGATTACAGAGCGTGTTGTTGTTTTCGCCTTCAGGTTCGTGGAGTCCCAGAACAAACCATCCACTGACCCGCTGGTGTTGTGGTTGAACGGCGGCCCTGGCTGCAGCTCTCTGGATGGACTGCTCACAGAGCACGGACCCTTCCTGGTTGGTACCCTCTGACTCCGCCCACCTGACTCTGTGATGCCAGTGTGATGTCACACCTGCTGACCTCTGATCTCTGCGGTTTCAGATCCAGGATGACGGAGTGACGCTGCAGTACAACGAGTACTCCTGGAACAAGGTCAGTTCATCTCTGCGTGCCGTCATGTGACCTTTACCATCATGAACCGTGTGACCACAGCAGGTGACAGCTCATTGGTTGAAACATTTGACCCACTGAAGGACTGTCTGTGAGTCACACTCAGAGGTTCGCTATGAGTCCTGAGTGTCGACTGGACCAGGGGGACCCAACCAGTCGAGTGACAGTTTGTGAACACAGTCTCACTGTTAGACATGGTGCCCAGTTCAATCATCAATCAATCTATCAATCAATCCATATGTGCAGAGTTCTTTCACTGAGCTCAAGGAAAATTGACAGACTTCCTGATGTACAGACCATAATTTTTTGGGTGAAGTATTCTTTAATGTAGCTGTTAGTCCTGAAAACTGATTGGTTATTTGTTCCCGACAGATCGCCAACATGTTGTACCTGGAGTCTCCAGCAGGGGTCGGCTTCTCATACTCTGACGACGGGAACTACATCACCAACGACACAGAGGTCAGTGACCCCAAATTTGGCCCCTGACAGGGTCCCTGGTGGCCCTCAAAACCATTTTCTAATTGACAATAAAAATAAAATGATTGACACTATGAATAGTTTTTGTCCTTTTAGTATCCATAAGGTGCCAGAGTGCATAAAACAGCGTGAAAATGGAGCCCCCACACCCCCAACAGAGAGCCTAGGTTAGAACCAAATGTCCTCAAATCCTGGATACATGTATGGGGCGCCATGACTAGCCCCTGGCCCCGTGTCATTTCGCAAATGTGGCCCCCAAGCAGAGCAGATTGAGTATTGCTGGTCCAGACTCTTGAGCAACTGATTGTGCTGCAGACGTGAGGACCTCATGTCAGACTCATCTTGTGTGTTTGAGGTTTGCTGGAGGTGGTTCAGGTGTCAGGTCCTCTCTGTGTTATTGAATGAGGGTCCTTCAGAGTCAAGTCAAGTCACTTTTATTTATAGAGCCCATTTTCACAAAACATGGTTTGCCTCAGAGGGCTTTACAGTGTACGACATTCCTCTGCCCTCAGACCCTCACATAACAGCGGAAAAACTCCTGAAAAAGAACCCCTGTAACAGGAAAAAAAGGAAGAGCGGCAGAGGATGATGAGGGATCCCTCTTCCAGGACGGACAGACGTGCAATAGATGTCGTAAATAACAAATGAAGACACAGGATACATTGTAGGCGGCTTGTATGTTGAAGCTGGTTTGTTCATCATTCCCGCCTTAATGCGGAGCACTTTACCCCTCTGTCAGGGAACAGAGGAAACTCCAGAGGACCGTGTCCCTACAGGTGGTGGTGTACCTGAGGACACCCGGTCCCCTGGTACAGAGCAGATCCCTCTCTACAGTCTGTCAAAGCCCAGGGACCTCAGAGATGATCAGGGGCCACATCAGCCCGGGACCTCAGAG
>NW_024643840.1:0-946 GCF_008729295.1 Plectropomus leopardus
TTCAGCAAAGCTAAAAACCAAATACAGTCGTCTTCTGTGGCTAAGTAACAGCATATTAGCAAGAGGATAATAAATAGCGTATAAGCTACTGGTTCATTACCTACAATTAACGTCACTCCTGCATACCTTTTATCTTTTGAGCGTTTCTCCTCTTCTTCTTTCCCTTTCTTTCTGAACTGGACATCTGATGGTTTCTTTGGTCTTTTGTCCATGATACACCCTTGACTCAATATAACATCATCACCTTTTCCCTCCGTCAAACGCCCATGTGGTGATGCTCAGCATATTCCAACATGCTCTTATGTTGAAAGGACTGCAGCAGGCAGTAGTTGTGAGCGGAAGCTCTGTGTTGCGTATTGAGAGTTATGTAGACGCTTGACGGATTTAATGCGGTCAGACATTAAAGTGAGTTCCGGTAAAAATCCGACAGTTGTGGCAGTTTTTATATTTTCACATAGCGCAATAAATGTAAAAGTATCTATGTTAATTTTATGAATGAAATACAATTTATTTGGAAGCAGCTGGGGTCATAACAGGTCAGGTTTGAATTACATACTGTACATTTTGTATATATTCTCTATCTCTTCCTTTTGTAAATACAATTACATGTCTATGTCTGTCTTTTTTTCTATTTTTCTTATTCCTAACTTATTTCCCTCCCTTGTACTGTGAGCATTGCCAACCCGGAAAAAAATCCTTGTTCCTCATTTGTTGAATTTGGCCAATAAACGTGATCCTGATCCTGATCCTGATTCTGAGTCTATCCCTCACCCCCCTCCGTGCTTTTCCTCTGAGAGTTAAACTCAGCCTGCTCTCAGCCTCTGCAGCTGTGAGCTGATCGCCCTCCTGTCTCCCTGCTGCCTTTTCTTCTGACGCACACAACCTGTATACATGACTCACAGCAGAAAGTTGACATGATAGTAAGGGCGCCCCGCACCTGCTCCAC
>NW_024643841.1:0-390 GCF_008729295.1 Plectropomus leopardus
CGATGAGATTTTTAAGCTACTGTATTTTACAATGTACTTGAGTGTAATTTGTTTAAACTATACTGACTGACATACTATGCCATGACTTTTTTTATGCTGCTTTGGACATCATTCCACGCTCTGACTTTTTTATGTCATTTTGGATGACCGACTATACTAAGATTTTTTGTGATATTTTGTACAACATTTTTTACTATGAATTTTTTTGTGTCATTTCTCATGATGTACTATACTATTTTGGACGCCACAATTTACTATGACTTATTTTGTTTTGTTTGGACGAAATATTATACTAGCCACTATACCACTATACCTGTACCTCTATTCTATACCACTTCAGACGCCATACTATTAGATGACTTTTTTGCGCTGTTTTTGGTCATCATACAA
>NW_024643842.1:0-435 GCF_008729295.1 Plectropomus leopardus
ATAATAAGTGGTTTTCAGGCATTTTTTGGACATGTCAAAATTTGAGATTTTTCGCCATACTATAATATGCGGTTTTTGACCAGTTTTTCAACATGCTATATTATGACTTTTTTGCCCTTTTTTGGACTTTCTTTCAACATGCTATGCTATGGTGCGGCTGTACGAGTGATAATAAGTGGTTTTCAGGCATTTTTTGGACAGGTCAAAATTTGAGTTTTTTCGCCATACTATACTTTGCGGTTTTTCGTCATTTTTTCAACATGCTATATTAGGACTTTTTGACCTTTTTTGGGCCCTTGTTTCAGCATGCTATGCAAGGTTGAGGCTCTACGAGTTATAATTAGCTGTTTTTAGGCATTTTTTGGACATGTCAAAATTTGAGATTTTTCGCCATACTATACTATGCGGTTTTTGACCAGTTTTTCAACATGCTAT
>NW_024643843.1:0-216 GCF_008729295.1 Plectropomus leopardus
CAAAACCATCACAACAGGATACACATCTATGAATGGGCCTTCATAAGTCGACTTCTGTTTGTACTCTTTGAACTTTGCACTCTAAAAAGAAAAAAAAAAAGTCCACACTCCATTTCCTTTTGTAAGAAAACTAAAAAAGGAGTTTTAAATTAAAATTATGTAACATCACACTTTGACTTGACCTTTAAAATTGTTCAATTTCCAAAATACTTACCT
>NW_024643844.1:0-233 GCF_008729295.1 Plectropomus leopardus
GTACACTTTGTCCTTCAACTGCTGCTGCAAATCAGGCTGGCTCTTCTTGGACTTGGACCTCTATGGTAGAGGGGGAGATGCTGCCTGTGGCTCTGCTGTGAGGGGAACTGGACTGGGCTGTGATGAAGTCCATGGACAGGCTGGCTCCCTTTGGACTTGGACCTCTTATACATCTCTTGTAGTTTGAAATAATTATATAATGCATACCTGTTCTGCTCTGCTCAGAACTTCTG
>NW_024643845.1:0-292 GCF_008729295.1 Plectropomus leopardus
CCAGGAGAGGTCGTCGGAGATCTGGACTCCCAGGAACCTGAATGTGTGGACCCTCTCCACGCATTCACCGTTGATGTAGAGGGGGGGCGGGTCGGTTCTGTTCCTCCTGAAGTCCATAATGATCTCCTTTGTTTTTGTGGTGTTTAGTGCCAGGTTGTTGTCTGAACACCAGGTCGTCAGCTTCTGGACCTCCTCTCTGTAGGCTGTCTCATCTTCCCGTGAAATTAGTCCGACCACAGTGGTACCATCGGCAAATTTTACGATGATGTTGGTACTGTGGGTCGGACTGCAG
>NW_024643846.1:0-306 GCF_008729295.1 Plectropomus leopardus
GAAGAAGTGGCGGGTGGATGATGTGACAGCAGGTGCCGTGCGGTGTTCAGCGCGGACAAATGCGCAAGGTAAGATGATTATTACAGGAACACATCACCCCAAATTCATCAGTAATCATAACTAGATTATTATACTGTTGCTCCGGTGCTTTTTGGTACGTGCAGACGAACTGTGTGGCTAAGTTGTGCAGGGCTGTCGGTCCACCCTCAAAACGGTGAAGCGGTGGAAAGTTCACAAAACTGTGCATGGAATAGATGGCGGAGATGTGTCTCGACTCTGTCACGTAGCCTCGTTTTAACCAGTGGC
>NW_024643847.1:0-254 GCF_008729295.1 Plectropomus leopardus
ACACAGACACACACAGACACTCACAGACACACACACGCACACACACACACACACACACAGACACACACACACACACACACACACAGACACACACACTCACACACACACACACAGACACTCACAGACACACACACAGACGCACACACACACTCACAGACACACACACTCACACACACACACACAGACACTCACAGACACACACACACTCACACACACACTCACACACACACTCACAGACACACACACACACACAC
>NW_024643848.1:0-663 GCF_008729295.1 Plectropomus leopardus
ATGTTGAGGCTGTTTATAGTATAGCCTCTTAAAAAACGGTCTAAAAAATCAATATTTTGACCAATTAAGGACAAAGTTTAGTATGGCAAGAATAGCCATACTATAGCCCAGGGCAAAATGGTCAAAAAAGCGATCTCCCCAAATACCGAAAAAAAAGTCATAGAACAGCATGTTGAGGCTGTTTATAGTATAGCCTGTTGAAAAAATGATCTAAAAAGTCAAGATTTTGAGTGTTTTAGGCCAAAATGTAGTATGGAAAAAAAGCCATACTATAGCCCAGGTAAAATGGTCAAAAAAGCGATCTCTCCAAATACTGAAAAAACTAATAGAACAGCATGTTGATGCTGTTAATAGTATAGCCTGTTGAAAAAATGATCTAAAAAGTCACGATTTTGAGCATTTTAGGCGATACTTTAGTTTGGCAAAAAAAAAGTCATACTATAGCCCAGGGAAAATGGTCAAAAAAGCGATCTCTCCAAATACTGAAAACAGTCATAGAACAGCATGTTGAGGCTGTTTATAGTATAGCCTGTTGAAAAAATGGACTAAAAAGTCAATATTTTGAGCGTTTTAGGCGAAACTTTTGTTTGGCAAAAAAAGTCATACTATAGCCCAGGGAAAAATGGTCAAAAAAGCAATCTCTCCAAATACTGAAAAAAGTCA
>NW_024643849.1:0-235 GCF_008729295.1 Plectropomus leopardus
TGAACAGCATGTTGAGGCTGTTCATAGTATAGCCTGTTGAAAAAAATTGTTTAAAAAGTCAATATTTTGAGTGTTTTAGGCCAAAGTTTAGTATTGAGAAAAACGCCATACTATAGCTCAGGGAAAAATGTTCAAAAAAGTGATCTCTCCAAATACTGAAAAAAGTCAAACAACAGCATGTTGAGGCTGTTCATAACCTGTTGAAGAAATGGCCCAAAAAGTCAACATTTTGAGT
>NW_024643850.1:0-6169 GCF_008729295.1 Plectropomus leopardus
AATTGAGAAATTGGCCACTTAAAAAAATACAATCAATCATCAAACTATTAATCAAAGCAACCTGGGGCTGTCTAATATTTGACTTCTATACCAGTGTGGTGTATAAAAAGCACACTGGATTTTACTTTTTGCATGAAAAAATTTTCAATATTTTTAACACAAATAAAACAATGGAAAAAAGACAGAGCATATATATATACAAAACGATCTCTCAGGATAAGAGTGGGTGATGCAAAAATTGCAGAATGTCCCATGAAACAGTTTGCAGCACACTCATTCCTCAGAAAGCACATTATTATAATTTCTACTGACAGGAAGTGTATAAGATAGCTGTAATGTAGCAACTAAAAGTCCTTTCATTCATATTGTTTCAGGCTTGGCCTTACACGACCTTCCCAGGGACCACCACTCAGTAAGTCTTTTAGCACGTTTGTCTTTACTTTGACATATTTTGGATATCTGCTGTTCTTTTATCCCTCCTACCTTCTTTTCCATCTCACTGCAGATAAACATCACTGCATCGCTGGGAACGCTGAACGTGGCAGCAGAGGTGGACGGGGTGAAAGTCAAAGGTGATGGTGAGATGCTCATGACTCTGTCCAGCAGCGTCCTGCCGAACCTGAACCGACAACTGCAGTTTGTCACCTACACAAACACGCTTTTCCACCCCAGCACAGCAGACACAGGTGAGTCCTCAACTGCTGAAATCTGCTGTTGTGTGTCTCAGCCTGTCTCTGGATTTTATTATTCCTAATTTTCTTTTTCTAGACATAATGGGGGATACTGGAGAAAAATACTCAGCACTGAGGTCACTTCAGAATGAAATGCTATGTGGTCAGTGATTAGATATAAGGCAATAGTTTAATATTTTGGGAAAGATGCTTGTTTGCCTTCTGGCAGAGAGTTAGAGGAGTAGATAAAGGTGATCAGATTTGGGTTATCAAAATCAGGAACATTTCCAGTTAGGTGGTCAATATTTATTAAAAACATACAATCTTATTATCCATGAAATGGGATTTGACCACGGTTACTGTTGCACTGTAATTAACCCTTTAAGATCTGGATTTCTTTGCTAAAATTTTAAGGTCCAAAACATATTGGTTAAAACAAAATTGGTTTGATGTTTTTCAAAAATGTGGCAAATACCATAATGAAATGTCCCACAAACTGCAAGAACGACTTCGAGACGAGGGAAGCGTTTCAGACTCATTCCCGAAGCGACTGTTG
The DNA here is from genome assembly GCF_008729295.1 of Plectropomus leopardus. Classification (NCBI taxonomy): domain Eukaryota; kingdom Metazoa; phylum Chordata; class Actinopteri; order Perciformes; family Serranidae; genus Plectropomus; species Plectropomus leopardus. The sequence goes on from NW_024643850.1 coordinate 1,228, forward strand.
GCTGTAGCTTTGTATTTAAAGTGGAGACATGAGAGTGTTGAATCTTATCACCTCTCTGCGAGAAGGTGAATAAGTGTGTTTCCCAAAATGTCAAAATTTAGCTTTAAATAGCCCATTCATCTTTACTTTTCTAAAAGAAAGGAGAGAAATGATGAAAATGCCTTTTGTCACCGCAACAATAATCCAACATTAGCACCTCTTTGTGTAGAGTTGGGCAGCCAGCTGAGAGGCCGTCTCATACAGTCTGCTTCAGTTAAGAATTTCCCTATCAGTGGTCAACAGGATGAGGACGTACCCAGACCAAAAACCAAATTTACCTCTCTGACTTATCTGTCAGCCTGGTTGTATCGCTCCTATGGCAGGTGTTCATTTCCATATTAATCTTTTGTGGATGGTTTAAAAACACAACATGGAGAAGTTTTACTCCACACAGCAGAATAACAGCTCTGCAGCCAGCAGCCACAGTTAGATCGTATTACGTGAATCACATGAATTAAAAGTAGTATTTGTTGTGTCTTTCAGTGCAGTTTGAGACAGAGGGACATCAAGCCAGCTTCATCATCAAGATTCGCCATGGTGTGACACCCAAACTGTACAACACAGGATCCAAAGGAGGTAAATTATAACACCTTTAATTATAAGCCGGGTATACATTTTTAAAATATTACAATTTTCTAAAAAGAAAAAAGTTTACTTTCCTCTAACATTTTTTTTTTTAAATCTCCCCTTTCTGCAGAGTACAATGTCAGTGCCCTTGTTACCATAGCTACAAAGACTTTCCTGCGTTATGATAAGCTCCAAGATCTTATCGACAGCGTGAGAAAATACTATCCTACTGTCACCATAGTAATCGCTGATGACAGCGAAAACCCCAAAACAATTTCCGGGCCTTACATCGAGCATTACATCATGCCATTTGGAAAGGTAGGGAACAGACACATATTAAAAGAGAACATTTGCCACCTTTTATGTGGATGTCCAATCGGTGTTGCAAGTGTATAATTCTACATGTATACTGATATACCCTTTTTTTAATCAGGTTTAAGTCACTGAGATTGAAAATCTCTTTTCAAGAGTGACCAGGCCAAGAGGACAGCATAAATGTTGTTACAACAATGAACCCAAGCAGATGAGCACAACTTTATGCTATGTCACACCACAAAGAATGAGCCCATTCAGTTAAAATGCAACACAAACATAACGTTAAATACACACACAAGCACAGTTTTGTAAAATGATTTGAAATGTAGTCAACTGAAACAATAAATTCCTCACTGTGTGCTATATTGACTGAGACAGCTGAGTAATCCTGCTCACAGAGCCGCGATGACAGTGCATACATTTACCAGGATGCATTGCACACAGAGGTTGAAAAATATACTCACTCAATGGTCATTTCCCTCTACGCCCTGCCTGTTTTTGTTGTCTTTTCCAGTTTATCTTCGAGACCTTGCAGAAGGTCTTCAGCACACCTCTGTCCAAGTTCAGAGTAAAACTGACATGCATAGTAATGCACACACACGGCCCTCAAGTTTGGCGCCAGCAACTGAATCCAGGAAAAACTGCCCACTCTGAAATTCTCTGCAGCAGAACAATTCCATTTTTGTTAGCAGCAAAGGGTCATTTAGGCAACCAGCAGTCGGCGTTTGCTCTCAGCAGTTCAAGTCCAGGAGGGTCCGGTCATCTCTTCAGCACGCAGGCAGCAGCCTCAGCTCTTCTCGGCTGCATTTTTTTGGCTGTACACTGTGAACACAACTGATCAGCTGATCATGAACGAAACACTATAAAATGTATAGATTAAATCATCCACACTCATATTTTGGGATGCCAGTGTTGCCAGTCTGCAATACAAGTCAAGAGAAAAAAGGAAGTTCTGTTTTTGAGCGGCATTCAGAGCGCGCCCCCTGGCTACCTGGAGGCAAAAGTCAACATGTAATCCTTCCTACCTCCAACTATGTCACTGTCACTTCAAATAACAGTGCTGCATGCAGGAGGAACAACACTTTTTACAACTTTGAATTCAGTTTTCTCAGTCAATACAGCACACACTGGAATTTACTGCTTCAGTCGACTACATGTACCATCAACACTGATTGGACGTCTACATAAAAGGTGGTGAATTTCCCCCTTTAAGTCTTTTGATTTCACGTTGATGCTCTTTGGTATTCAAACTCCGCGTCATGTGTCACAGGGTTGGTTTGCTGGTCGAAACCTTGCCGTCTCTCAGGTGACCACGAAGTACGTCCTGTGGGTGGATGACGACTTCATCTTCACAGCCAGCACCAAGCTTGAGAAACTGGTGGACGTTTTAGAGAGAACCACTCTGGATCTGGTAAAGGGATAACCCCTTTGTTTTAAATGACGTGTGTGACAGTCTTGTTTTTTTTACTGTCAGTGACATCTGTGTGTGTGTGTGTGTGTGTGTGTGTGTGTGTGTGTGTGTGTGTGTATGTGTGTGTGTGTGTGTGTGTGTGTGTGTGTGTGTGTGTGTATGTGTGCAGGTGGGCGGTGCAGTGCGAGAGGCCACAGGTTACACTGCCACCTACAGACAGACCATCTCTATTGAGTCAGGGGAGGAGGATGGTGACTGTTTACACATGAGGAGGGGATTTCATCACGTCATCCAAGGCTTCCCCAACTGTGTTGTGACTGACGGGGTCATTAACTTCTTCCTGGCTCGCACTGACAAAGTCCAGCAGGTCGGCTTTGACCCGCGTCTCACCAGAGTAGCTCACCTGGGTGAGTACACTGACAGAATTACTCTCATAACAAACATACAGTTAAAATAGGAGCAATATATACAGTGAAACATACAGATGTTTACAGTGTACTTTAGCATCAGCATCATGGCAATGAACTTTAGAGAGACATTTTTTTAATGTCACATGCAGGCGGAGTATTTGGCAGCGGGCTGGGTTCTTTCCTGTCATTCTCCAGCTGCTCTATCATAAAGCCAGAAAATTAATCCTAAAAAAGGATGGTCTGCAGTACACTCCACTTCCTATCTGAAAAAGCACTGATGAAAAACCATTATGTTTCATATCTCATTTTAGTACTTGAGATAGTATCATATATCGAGATAACTGCTGCGAAGAAATGATACTGTGAAATTTTCTAATCAGCACACGACGACATCCCAGAATCAGTGCTCTTTTTTAATTAAATTAAACACACACGAGAGAAAATTCAATTTAACTTTAATTTAGCCCTCAAATATCCAGTCTTCAGCTTCTCCCCCATCAGCTTTTATTATGTGTAATATCCTCATGTTTTTATAGCTGCATTGTGCCACAAAAGGAAATATTCTAGATCACGTGTGCATCATTTTTATTTTATTTATTTAGTTTTTTTTTTTAATTTATCTATATTTTTATTGTATGTTCCTGTACCTGACATATGTTGTATCTTTGGAATAGTAATCAAAGCAGACAAAATGAAATTCAAATGAGAATGCATTTGGCTGAATCATTTAGTTTGCATTTGTTTTACAGAGTTTTTCATTGACGGCCTGGGATCGCTCCACGTGGGCTCTTGTGATGATGTCATCGTCAACCACGCGACCAAAATCAAACTTCCCTGGGTCAGCCAATCAGAGAGTGACAAGACCTATGCCAAGTACCGTTACCCACCGGCCTCCTCTGACGCCACACACACAAAAAATGGCCTCCTCTTCTTCAAGAACCGATTTCAGTGTTTGACTCATAATTAGCTCCTCTCCTCCTCGTCCCGAGGGTTCCTCTGCTCCTCCTGAGTTGCCAAAGAAGTTCTCCTCCTCCGCCTCTCAGATTCAGATTTTGGTTTGCCTTTTCTTAGACTTAAATGTAGAGAAAATGTGCCATTAGAGCAGCATGTTTATTTTGTCAGTGCTAAAAAAAAGTCCTCAGTAAAAACCAAGAATGCCCAAGCTCTCTAGAGAGAAGAGAATCAGCTGTAGTAACAAACATCTTGTTTACACCGACCCAGTTAAATCACAGCATCTTGATTAATTCATGAATTTCCGTTTGTTTTTCTGGATTTACACCCTCAACTTGTTCTCAGATCTCAGAGACCCAGCTTTTGAAAATCCGACTCCTTTACACACGGTTCATTGTCATTTTAGGCTAATGTAAGGTACATGTGTCTTCCTCCAATTTGCACTATCACCAAAAAGAAAAGCTTCGAAAAGTTATAGTGCCGTCTGAGAGCCCGAGGACAAGAGGGAACTTCCCAGAGAGTGACAATCCTGCAGACACAGAGTGTGCTGTAGGTATCCTTTCCACCAACGCCACATGAAGAACACAACTTGTGGTACCTGCCTGCGCTCTGTGACTGACTGGTCGTGCCAAAGGTTCGGCTGCTGGCTTTTGGGTGTTTTTTATTTCTTTGTGTTATGATTTTGTTACACCCCCGTTTTACCCAGAATCTTACATGTCATCTGTGAGCAATCTTTTGAGGAGGAGAAACTTTCGGTCCCATCACGTACAGATCTGGTGTCACCTGATCTGGGAGTAGCCTTTTTTTTAAATTTTGTTTTGTTTGTCTTCTGCTGTCGGTCACTCTCAATGAAAATCTGAAGAAGAGGAGGAGCGCTTCTATCCAGTGCACGCTGATGAATGACAATGACAGTGATTGCATCTTTACATGCTGCCTAAAAGAAAAAGTTGAATGAACCAAAGTGCATGTTTATTTTTCCTCATTATAAGAAAAGAGAGAAAAAAACACGCACATTGAGATAGAATTACTGTGAGTTTGATGATATATTAACCCTTTGAAATCGAAGCAAACCGGTTTGATTTCTGTCAAAAAGATGGGGTGAAGGCAACGAGTAACTCAACAAGAAATGGCCCAAAAATGAACAAAAATTAGAAAGAAAAAAAGTTATAGGAAAATTACCTGAAAATAAACACACAAAAAAGAGTAAAAAACAAAAGCAAATAAGAAAATGATCTGAAAAAAAGTGAAA
>NW_024643851.1:0-297 GCF_008729295.1 Plectropomus leopardus
TGTGTGTGTCTGTGTGTCTCTGTGTGTATGTGTGTGTGTGTGTGTCTGTTTGTGTGTGTGTGTGTGTGTGTGTGTGTGTGTGTGTGTGTGTGTGTGTGTGTGATATTAAAGCGGGCACTAAAGGGTTAAACAGAGAAATATAACAGCAGACTGACGTTAACTCATCATAAAACACATTTCATCAAACCCGACAGAAACCAAAAGAAACTGATCCTCCAATCAGCAGCTCCGCTCCAAACGATCGTCCATTAAAATCACACCGTTATTCCTCCCGCTGTCTCCGCCTGTCTCCGCCTG
>NW_024643852.1:0-208 GCF_008729295.1 Plectropomus leopardus
ATGGTCAAAAAGTAATCTCTCCAAATACTGAAAAAAGTCATAGAACAACATGTTGAGGCTATTTTTAGTATAGCCTGTTGAAAAAATGGTCTAAAAAGTCAATATTTTGAGCGTTTGAGGCCAAAGTTTAGTATGGACAAAAACGCCATACTGTAGCTCAGGAAGAAATGGTCAAAAAATAATCTCTCCAAATACTTAAAAAAGTCAT
>NW_024643853.1:0-420 GCF_008729295.1 Plectropomus leopardus
ATAAAATGCCCAAACATGCTGTTCCTTGACTTTTTTCAGCGTTTCGAAAGATCACTTTTTTGTCCTTTTTTCCCTGAGCTATAGTGTGGCGTTTTTCTCCATACTAAACTTTGCCCTCAAACGCTCAAAATATTGACGTTTTACACCATTTTTTCAACAGATTACACTATAAACAGCCCGAACATGCTGTTCTATGACTTTTTTCAGTATTTGGAGACATTACTTTTTGACCTTTTTTTTTCCTGAGCTATCGTATGGCGTTTTTCTCCCTACGAAACTTTGGCTTAAAATGCTCAAAATATTGAGTTTTTAGTTGATTTTTACAACAGACTACAGTATAAACAGCATGTTGATGCTGTTTATACTGTAGTCTGTTGAAAAAATCAACTAAAAACTCAATATTTTGAGCATTTTAAGCCA
>NW_024643854.1:0-531 GCF_008729295.1 Plectropomus leopardus
ACCAGTTGGTGAAGGAGTTCCACCGCCTGAATCCCGATCAGCCCTCCTGTGCGGTCCGGAGACGGTGTTCCTCCGCCTCTGTCCCGGCCCCTCCTTCTCCTGTTCCTGGGACGTCCGGGCTGGGTTCCTGCTTGGGGGCTTCGACGTCGCGGCTGGTGGATGGTCCTCCCTCTGGTGATGACGACGCGGGTTCCGGCATGTCGGAGGAATTCTGACCCTCCTCCTGGCCCCCTCCGCCCACCCGGTTTCGGTGGCCCTGTGTTGGGACGTCATGGGCCGCCCCTTGAGGGGGGGGTTCTGTCATGGACCTGCTGTTTCTCCTCCTTACCTGCTGCCAGTACTTTTCCACTCACCCTCCTTCTGCTCTGCTCTACCTGTTAACCACCCCCACTGCTGCAGCCTGCTCTCCCCTCAGCTGCAGCTCATCTCCAATCAGTGCAGTATTTAAGACACTCCAGTTCACTCACTCATTGCCAGATTGTTCCTCTGCACTATGCATGTCTTTCCAGCGTTTCTCTATCAGATCTCCCG
>NW_024643855.1:0-452 GCF_008729295.1 Plectropomus leopardus
GAGATTTGTGTCTCAGTCACTGTGGGCAAAAGAGGCAGCTCTGATGAGAAACGCTCTCATGATCGCGTTCTGGGCGCTTACAGAGCCCTGAGGCGCTGGGGAAAGGCAGTTTTCAGCAAAAGACATGTACAGTATCTGCTTGTCGTCCTCACTGCGTGACAGTTCCTCACCAAAAAACCCTTTTTTTTTAAAATATTAATCCATTTTCACACCTTTCTTGCATAGAGATTTGTGTCTCAGTCACTGTGGGCAAAAGAGGCAGCTCTGATGAAAAACGCTCTCATGATCGCGTTCTGGGCGCTTACAGAGCCCTGAGGCGCTGGGAAAAGGCAGTTTTCAACAAAAGACATGTACAGTATCTTTTTGTCGTCCTCACTGCATGACAGTTCCTCACCAAAAAACCCTTTTTTTTTTTAATATTAATCCATTTTCACACCTTTCTTGCATAGAGA
>NW_024643856.1:0-403 GCF_008729295.1 Plectropomus leopardus
AGTGAAAAGATTGTAAAGTGGCGCTGCTAAAACCCATTCCAAATGCAGTATTTTTTTATTGTCAAATTAAAAAAGTGAAAGAGAATCGAAATAGGCCTTTTTCAGCAAAAGACATGCAAAGTCAAAATCTGCTCATAATCCTCACTGTATGACAGTTATTGACCAAAAAACACCTTTTCTGTCATATTAATCCATTTTCACATGTTTCTGGCACATCAATGTGTTTCTCAATAACTGCAGGCGAATCGGATATCTTCAGTAAAAATTCATTCAAATTTATTCTTTTTTTTTTCATTTTTTAATCATTTTCCCTGATTTTCATTTGTCTTCTGTGTTCCAGGTGATTCCTTTACGAATCCCACTTCAGCCTGAGTTGATGGACTTTTTCAAGTCCTGGTCTCTG
>NW_024643857.1:0-384 GCF_008729295.1 Plectropomus leopardus
TATGTTTATAACATCAGCAGCTTTATTTCTATTGCAGCCACCCCACTAGCTGTCATCATGTCATCATTTCCAAATCAAAATTTACGTAGGCATGTTTTGCGAGCGATAATGGAAAGGCAAGCTGCTCATAGTACATGGGAGTGGATTTCTGAGAGGCGATAGATTTCACAGAGGAATTTTGGATGCAAAACTTCCAGATAATCTGCTCTTCGCCAGCTGCATCATGCCCGAGAGAGCCAGTTCATACTGACAAGCACATAGCTGTAGCATCATGTGACCTATAAAGGACAAAAAAGGTGGTATTTCAGGCGATTTGAAAAAGCCATATCTTGCAAAACTGCAATGCAAACACTTTTTTGTCCTTTATAGGTCACATGATGCTAC
>NW_024643858.1:0-363 GCF_008729295.1 Plectropomus leopardus
CTTTGTGAATCTTTCACTAGGCTGAAACGATATTTCAATGTCACACCATACAGTTTGGTAGCGAGGAGAGAATGGAAGTGTAGATACCATCATGAAAGAACAGTTATTAAAGTTTTTTTTTTTTTTGAACTTTATTGCCAGCCATCAATAACAAGCAATTAACAGACAACAAGTCAAAAACAAAAACAACAACAACAGCCTTGAGACTGGGCTACCCATATTGAAATATGTATACATATATATACACACATATATACCATATACAAAATCGAATAGTGATGAGACAAAGGACTAGTTGAAAATAAAATAATAAAAGTAATAAATAGAAACATTTCCCTTACTAATACAAAATTCCTAACTCAG
>NW_024643859.1:0-417 GCF_008729295.1 Plectropomus leopardus
CTCCATTGTCCCTCGTCCCTGGGACTCACCTGCATCTCTTTGTCTCCTGTCCGCTGTCAGGGACACAAAGGACGGACGGGAGACAAACTGCTGCAGACGTAGGGACGCGAAGAAAGAAGAAGACACTGAAAAACTATAACTCGGGATGAACTGTGGCGAGTTTCGGGGCGACGTTTGAAGCTCAGAGCGTGATGATTAAAAATATTAAAGCAGTTTTGGGTTTCAAACATTTCATGAGAACGACAGTGAAGCCCAGCCAGCTTCAGGGGTCACTGACCTTTGACCTAAAAAAAGATTTGAAACCAACAAAGAAGAAATCAGCCGCTTGACAAAAGAAATAAATAATGTGCAGAAAATATTCTGATAAGACTTTTATAAATTAGTGTAACGTATGTGTAGTAAGTGGACAAAATCAGT
>NW_024643860.1:0-376 GCF_008729295.1 Plectropomus leopardus
TTCTGGATTTTTTTTAAGTAGCAGTTTTAGGCACTCCTTTTCCTGGAGCTACTCGCACCCCATGCGTTCAGTCCCGCGCATGCGCCCCAGTTCTCTCTTTCAAGGAGCATTAACAGCAGCTCATAATATCTCAGGGTTGCAGCACAAGCAGACCAATCAAAATCCTCCAACAAGAAGCAAAAGCTCCAAAGGGCAAAAGCAAAAAGCCCCAAAAGCAAAGTCCTTTGACTTCACGGGGGTTATAACTCCTGTGACAAAGGAGTTTGGTGCTTGACCATCAAAGCAGGAAAAATACACTCCTCTCTTTTGTCACTTCTACTGTTTGAACTGTATAGACCTAATTTCTTCCTAAAGTGTTGATAAAGTTCACTACAGG
>NW_024643861.1:0-1785 GCF_008729295.1 Plectropomus leopardus
CTCCAGAACATTTCAGCTGATTTCAGTGAAAACAATCAGAGTTTAAATGTGGCTGCAGTGCCACCATCAGGCCTGTGAATGCACTGCAACTGCAGCAGACTGGGAGCTGCAGCAGACTGGGAGCTGCAGCAGACTGGGAGCTGCAGCAGACTGGGAGCTGCAGCAGACTGGGAGCTTTAGGATCAGACAGGTTCCTGTGTGAGGGGAAGCAGCAGCTCCACAGTAAAGTCTCTCTGCAGGTTTGATCTGAAAAAATGTCCTCACAGGTCTGCTGTCTGTCTGTGAAGGAAACATCAAGCTGCTGTTTGGAGTCTTTAAACTCAGACTGACTGTTGATCCTGGAGGTTTTCCTGAGAGCAGGTGATGTGAAAACTCTGAGTGTGTTAACCCTGAGAGGAGGACACTCTGTCATCTGTTCCAGAGAGAGTTAAGTCAAACTGTGAGTCGGTCACCATGGTAACTGACTCTGCATCAGTCACCATGGTAACTGACTGAAAACATAACCTGCTGGCTGGCAGGTTTTCTAGAAGAAACACAGTTTACCTGTCTCCTCCCACCTGAAGCAAACTGTCAGACACTGATTGTCTGTATTTTTGCAATCTGATCGATATCGAAGCAGAATTATTATGCAGCGTCTTACATCAGGAGAGGATTTTCAGATATCAATTGGATGTGTTCTCATTCCCGGATGATTATTTGTTTTAACAGCACAGTTTTTAATTACAATAAATCACTTATCTTTATCACATTCTGCGGCCGCACATATCTTATCTCACACAGCGCCTTTCTGTTGGCTGAGAGAAACTCAAATTTGTTTCTATAATTACTATTTTATTGAATTTTCATATACACAACACCAAGTGTTTAGTCTACAAATAAATAACTCCATTATGGATAAAATAAATAAAAATTAACAAATAAAATATGAAATGAATATATTACAAACAAGAAAACAAAACTCCAATAATAAATTAAATTTAAAAAGCATCCAAAAAGCTCAAATACCAGCTTAAAATAAAAGACAGTAAACCAAATCAATAATAAATATCAGTGAATAAAAGTCCCGTCCCCACACGTGTGTCACCATAATCTAACCCACAATCATCACAGTAACTCTCAGGCCCATAAACAAAGCTCCTGTGGTGTTTTTGCTGTGAGCTTTATATCAATATTAAATATGAATGTCCTCAGCAGGACATGAGTCCAGAGGACATTTATGTGTCCAAACAGCATCCTGTTGGCCTTTAAACGACTACACGTCCAAACGGCCGCCGAACGAAGATTTACTCCGTTTAACGTCAAATACGAATCAAACCAAAGTGAGGTCGGCCCACGATCACGGCGGAGTGAAATCTGTCTGCCGGGACAGACCGGGATCTGTTTTTAGAGATTTCATTTTCAGCTGCTTCAGAGAGCGTTTTCCCCCTGAGGGCCTGAACCCAGATGAAGACCAGCATTTATGCACTCCCTCACTGCTTCACCTGCGCGCCGCCGTTTTCTCCTCTCAGAGTAAATCAGCTCAGAGTTCAGAGTCACGCTCAGTCTGATCAGCCTCCTCTCTGAAAAACCCTGAGGTGTGTTGGTGATATTAATCTGAAAATCTATTCATTTGTTAATCTGATCATCTTTTAATCTGATAATCCATTAATTTGTTAATCTGTTATAATTCTCCCACAAACATCCGACTTCTCACCCAACATGTACACTGAGTTAACTCTTCACCTGCTGACTGAACCAAGAGTCCTGATCTGAGGTTGAAGGTCTGATCGGAGTCCTGATCTGAGG
>NW_024643862.1:0-225 GCF_008729295.1 Plectropomus leopardus
AAGTGAAGTGAATAGATGTGAAGTGAATTCAAGTAAAGTGAAGTGAACAGATGTGAAGTGAAGTGAGTTTAAGTAAAGTGAAGTGAACAGATGTGAAGTGAATAGATGTGAAGTGAATTTAGGTAAAGCGAAGTGAACAGATGTGAAGTGAGTTTAAGTAAAGTGAAGTGAACAGATGTGAAGTGAAGTGAATTTAGGTAAAGTGAAGTGAACAGATGTGAAGTG
>NW_024643863.1:0-308 GCF_008729295.1 Plectropomus leopardus
GAGGACATTTCTCCGATTTTTTTAGGATGTTTCAAAAATCCTTTTTAGGATCCCAGGATGTTTCTGGGATTTTAGGACCTTTTTCAGTTTTTAGTACTTCTGTAAGATTTTAGCGACATTTCTAGGATTTTACGATGTTTCCAGGATTTTGGGATTGTTCTCACATTTTAGGACATATCTAGCATTTAAGGACGTTTCTAGGATTTTAGGACATTAGGGTCTTAACTGGGACCTCTGTTGGGGGTGCAGGAGATTCTCCACTGGCAATTTTTTAATACATAAGATATATTTAGATACTGTTTTATGCA
>NW_024643864.1:0-392 GCF_008729295.1 Plectropomus leopardus
ACAAAAAAACACCCCCACACACACAAAACAACCAGAAACCCTTAACCCTAACGCCAACAGAAGTGTTTGCATGCCTGCGGAAGCATCGCTCCATGCGACTTACCCATAACCTACGAGCTGAGCCCCAAGCACGTTGCATTTCTCAGCTTAGGGCCTTCTGCGCTCCTACTCACACAGCTTCAGGGAGCATGTAAGTTGGGTCTAGCTAAAAAAAGGAAAGAAGCTTGCTTCCCCCCCTGTGTCCATGGTTTTGAGGCGGTCTGTCTGGATTAAGCTGTGACACCGGCACCACCGGCGCCGCCTCTCTGTGGTCACACCGACCGACTGGCATACGTGACCTGTCCTTGGAGGGCCCCCGCCCAAAACTCCGGCGCTAGGCCGGACGGCGGGGG
>NW_024643865.1:0-292 GCF_008729295.1 Plectropomus leopardus
TTTTTTAAAACCTAGGGTGACATCAGTTTTCTTGTGCTGCATTCAGATGCCTTTTACAAGTTATATGACTTTTACAAGCAATTTGATTTTTTTTCTCAGAAACATGAGTTAAAACACAACTTGGCAAAAAATTGCCTTACAAATTTCAATAAATTAAATATCTTTAAAGATCCTTTTTCTTTTCTTTTTTTTAAAGAGAATAATGTCCAATAAACTACATTTATAATTATTATAAACATGTATTCCATTTTTTATGTTACAGAAAAAAATGTATATACATAGCCTTTTTTAA
>NW_024643866.1:0-620 GCF_008729295.1 Plectropomus leopardus
GTTGAAAAAATCAACTAAAAACTCAATATTTTGAGCATTTTAAGCCAAAGTTTCGTATGGAGAAAAACGTCATACTATAGCTCAGGAAAAAATGGTCAAAAAGTAATCTCTCCAAATACTGAAAAAAGTCATAGAACAGCATGTTCGAGCTGTTTATAGTGTAATCTGTTGAAAAAATGGTCTAAAACGTCAATATTTTGGGGAGTTTCCGGATGTGCTTTGCCGTGTGAACACGTGTGGGCGGAGGCTCCGTGTAAAGGTAGTCAGAAAATATTAACATCGCCATATTTCTACCATTTCGGGGGGTCGGACGAATAACGTTTTGTTTTGGGAGCTAACAAGTGCACTTTTAGTGCAGTTTGTGACAGAAAATGACCTCTCGGTCGACTCGGGCGGGTGGAGAGAAGCAGCAGGTGGCTAGCAACACAGCCTCCTCAGCTAGCAAGGACCCTGTTAGCCCAATACGTTCTGACGCTGACATACCTCAATGGGCTAAGGATATGATGTCCGAGATTAAAAAAAACAACGATGGAATCAGGAAATACAGGGAGGCTATTGGCAGATGATGATTTGACGGAATTCATAAATTCGCAAATAGACTTTTTCTTAGAGCTTAATGA
>NW_024643867.1:0-301 GCF_008729295.1 Plectropomus leopardus
GAACACAGAGGGAACATTACTAAAAAAGTGTGATGGAAAATTAATAGAACTTAATAGAACACAGAGGGAACATTACTAAAAAAAATGTGATGGAACATTAATAGAACTTAATAGAACACAGAGGGAACATTACTAAAAAAAATGTGATGGAACATTAATAGAACTTAATAGAACACAGAGGGAACATTACTAAAAAATGTGATGGAACATTAATAGAACTCTTATAGAACACAGAGGGAACATTACTAAAAAAGTGTGATGGAACATTAATAGAACTCTTATAGAACACAGAGGGAACATT
>NW_024643868.1:0-615 GCF_008729295.1 Plectropomus leopardus
TGGGTAAATAAATAAAAACTTTTCATCTGTAGCTCTGCTTTTTTGCGTTGTGATTGGCTGCAGGGCACTTCAGGACCGGACCCTACGACCGTGTACGTGGACATGAGAGCGCTGCGTCACGACAGGTAACAAACTGTCCTGTCGGCTTTTTGTTTTTGCCATTTTTCCCTCTTTATGTTGCAGAATAGTGATATTTCTGTGTGTGTGTGCGTGCGTGTGTGCGTGCGTGCGTGTGTGCGTGCGTGCGTGTGTGTGTGTGTGTGTTTCAGGGTTCGGTTGGTGGAGAGAGGTTCCCCTCACAGTCTGCCGTTGATGGAGTCTGGGAAGGTGAGTGTGACATTAGGATCAATATGTAGCATGTTGTCATGTTTACAAGCTCAAGACTTTGTCCTAAATTGAGATTTGGACAAAGTCTTTTGGGTTATTTCAAAAATACGTGGCGTTATGAAACAGAAAACTGATACAATAATTGGTTTGATTTCTTTTAAAAACATGAGGGGGGGGGTCCCACAAATTACAAGAAATTTATATAAAAAGTGACAAAGAAAATGACATGAAAATGAGTTTTAAAAAAAGGGAGAGAATAATAAGAAAATTATCTAAAACAAGGGAAAC
>NW_024643869.1:0-229 GCF_008729295.1 Plectropomus leopardus
CAGAAAGACAGCATTTAATCCACTCCTTTTTTTTTTTTTTTAAATTAAAACACCCCTATCATAATTGTTTTTCTTTATTAGAGGTTTATTTTTATTATTATTGCTAAAGGTACTGCATAGGTGTAAGCATACTTTTAGCAAAATATGTTAAGAAAGTAGAAGAAATGTGCACAAAGTAGTTCTGAATGCATTTTATTATAGGGAAACAATAACAGTCTTTAGCAACATA
>NW_024643870.1:0-415 GCF_008729295.1 Plectropomus leopardus
TCCATGCTAGCTCATATGGAGTCAGTCGCATTTTTGTTTATTAGGCAAATCTGATTAAATGCAATATTTTATAATAATACCGAATGGTGATATTCTTGGACATTCTTGCAACGTCAAACATCTATTTGGCTATTCCACCAGCAGCTTCATACATTAGAAAAACTAAAAATGATAAATCAACCACCTAAAAATAATAAGTCAGTATCAGCCCACACAGGACTCAAACCCCGCTTTTGTGACACTGAAATTGTTTTCACATTGCTCCAAACATTGTTTGACATCATTTATAATGCAGTATATGCACCAGTGCAAGCAGTGCTCCTACCTGTTCACCATCTGAAAAGCATTTTTGTCTTGCTATTGGTGTTTCCATGCTAGCTCATATGGAGTCAGTCGCATTTTTGTTTATTAGGCA
>NW_024643871.1:0-250 GCF_008729295.1 Plectropomus leopardus
GACATTTAAAATCTCTCTGTGTCCAAATATAAGCTCTGTCCTGCAAACTACATTTTCCCCCAGTGGGTGAAATAAAAAATAGAAAAATCTAGGAAAGCTAACATTTCATCCACATTTAGAATTTATGCTTTTATGTACAGTTTGAGCAGCAGACCACCAAATTTCACCAGAATGCAGGAAATTACGTATTTGCGCTTGGCCTTTTTGTAGCAGATCATGTTATGTGTCCCCCTCAGTGTTGAAATAAAAC
>NW_024643872.1:0-4693 GCF_008729295.1 Plectropomus leopardus
AGTGAAAGACAGGACGAGGACACAATGTCAGAAACGCGCTTGGACCATCTTGCTGGCGGCCCCTCATCTCTCACTAACTCACCATGCCCCAACAATCTCCAACAGCTCAGAAAACTCCCACACAATGCACAACCTTGATGCCCCTTCAACACCCGAAGAGCCCATGCAGTTGGGTCAGGCCAAGCTCTCAGCAGAGGAGATCCTGGACTGGTGACTGCCTTTACTGCAGCCAGGCTGGTAACTGTGTCACCACTTGCCCAGTACGCCCAGAGGAGGGAGCTCACCAGTAGCGGTGGGGGTACTGGTGAGTAGCACATCCTCTCTTTCCTCACACATCTAGATTTGCTTTTCTGACCGCTTAATGTTTTAAGAATTTGTCTTAACCACTGCAAGCATTAATAGACTCTAGGGATTGAAATAATCTGATAGACTACCAGTTATCTATCCAGTGTGGATTTCCATTGCAGCCACTTAAAACCTTGCTAACTGCTGATGCCTTTAATGGCAGTTTCCTCTCCCCTTTCACACAGGGGAGAGGACTCATACTACATACTACATACTATCATACTATAGCACAGGGTCCAAAATGGAACCAAAAAGTCGTACTTTAGCACAGGGTCCAAAATCTCCTCAAAAACTTGTACTATAGCACACAGCCCAAAGTCACCTTGAAAAATAATACTATAACACAAGTTCCTATATGGCACCAAAAAGTCATACTATGACGCAGGGACCAAAATCGCACCAAAAACTCATACGATAGCACATGACCCAAAATCATCTAAAAAGTCACACTATAACACAGGGCCCAAAATAGCCTCAAAGAGTCACACTATGGCACAGGTTCCAATATGGTACCAAAAAGTCATACTATAGCATATGGTCCAAAATCACTCCAAATAGTCATACTATAGCACAGGTCCCAAAATTGCCTCAAAAAGTCATACTACAGCATAGGGCCCAAAATTGCCTCAAAAAGTCAAATAATGGCACAGGGCCCTAAATCACCTCAAAACATCATACTATAGCACAGGGCCCAAAATCACCTTAAAACATCATACTATATCATAGGGTCCAATATGGCACCAAAAAGTCATACTATAGCACAAGGTCCAAAATGGCATCAAATAGTCATACTATATAGCACAGGGCCCAAATTTGCCTCAAAAAGTCATTCTATAAGGGGTTGGACCCATGAGATAATTCTTGGTGAGGTGGCACTGGGCCAAGTAATGTGATTAATGGAGGACCTGCTCCCCCTGATGAATCACATATGGTTTGGGTTTTGGTTTGGATCAGGTAGTTCTGCAGTGACAAGCAGACTGGGGAGGAGTATGGACTACAGCAAACTGATTTAGGTGAACTTTGTCTTTGGGCTTTAAACTGAACATGGATAACTAAAAACGTAGATGACGGCAGCGCATATAGACGCAGCAGCCAGTAGCTTCTGAAATCCTTGCTACTTTTTTGCCATATTTTTCTATTTTTATTTGATACCATGACCCCTTCTGCTGAAGCACGACTTTACTACGATGGAGAGGCACTTATCAACATCAGGAAAAGTTGTGTGGGTTTTGGACTGAATGCAGCAGACTGTGAGAGGATCCCCACCAGAGGCATGTGCTGAGCGGCAAGTTAGACCAGTGGGGAGCAATGAAACCGAAAGCACCCGACAAAGAGAGGGAAGGAGAATCGGCATCAGGGCGAGGCTGACCCAATTTGGACTGAGAGCTGTTCCTCTATCAAGCCTTCTTCTGGCTAATGTCCGGTTGCAGGAGAGTGGGGTGGATGAGATGCGATTAAGGGCTCATGAAGGCACCAAAAATTCATTCTATAGCACAGGGCTCAAAATGGCACCAAAAAGTCATACTAAAGCACAGGATTCCCAAAATGGCACTTGCAATAAAAAAAAAGTAGTCATGCATATCTCCTAAAAAATATTAATGTTATAAAAAGTTTGAAAAAATATTAATCTAAATTCATAAGCTTAATTTTATATTCAATATTCAATTTCAGTTCAGCTGTGCTTATTAAACATTCCTATGTATGAAACACTGCATGATGTTAGAAGAAATGATTCGCTATGAATTAAGTCATGGTTTCTTTACATTTGAAATGTTGAAAATGAGTTTTTTTCAAATGTGTGAAAATTGAAAGTGTGTTTCATTTACAATGTTGTTTAATAAATCAGGCACTTATCAAACAGCGCTGTGTTGTAAGTCTTTTTTTTTCTACCAAAAATGTTTTGCACTGATCAAGGGGTACTTGGCTGAAAACAATATTTTAAAGAAGGTGCATTACAGAAAAAAAATTTGAGTACCACTGTGCTATACAATGTGGTTTTTGGCTGTTTTTTGGACATTTCATATTTTGACATTTTTAGCCATACTATAGTATGGCATTTTCTGTCTTTTGTTAAAGATGCAATATAAGGATCTTTTGGGATGTTTCTGCAACATTCTATGCCATGATGTATCTCGGCACGCTGATTATGCGGTTTTCAGCTGTTTTTTAGACATGTCATATTTTGACATTTTTCACCATACTATTGAATTTCTTTTTGGGTCATTTTTTCGACATTCCATATTATGGTGTTATTGCTCGACTTTGTAACATTCTGTGCCATGGCGTTTCTCAGCACGCCATTTTATGCGGATTTCAGCTGTTTTGGGGACAAGTGATTTGCTTTATTGCAACATTCTATGCTATGGCGTGTCTCGGCATGCTATTTTATGCTGTTTTGAGGTGTTTTCAGCAGTTTTTGGGACATGCCATTTTTTGACATTTTAGCCTTACTATAGCCTTGCCTTTTCGTTCATTTTTTCAACATGCATTATTTTGCTGTTTTTGGTAGTTTTTGCACCCTTCTATGCTATGGTGTGTCTCGGCATGCTATTTTATGCTGTTTTGAGGTGTTTTTAGCTGTTTTTGGGACATGCCATTTTTTCACATTTTAGCCTTACTATAGCCTTGCCTTTTCGCTCATTTTTTCAGCATGCATTATTTGGCTGTTTTTGGTAGTTTTTGCAAAAATCTATGCTATGGTGTGTCTCGGCATGCTATTTTATGCTGTTTTGAGGTGTTTTTAGCTGTTTTTGGGAGATGCCATTTTTTCACATTTTAGCCTTACTATAGCCTTGCCTTTTCGCTCATTTTTTCATCGTGGATAATTTGGCTGTTTTTGGTAGTTTTTGCACCCTTCTATGCTTTGGTGTGTCTCGGCATGCTATTTTATGCTGTTTTGCGGTGTTTTCAGCTGTTTTTGGGACATGCCATTTTTTCACATTTTAGCCTTACTATAGCCTTGCCTTTTCGCTCATTTTTTCAACATGCATTATTTTGCTGTTTTTGGTAGTTTTTGCACCCTTCTATGCTATGGCGTGTCTCGGCATGCTATTTTATGCTGTTTTGAGGTGTTTTCAGCTGTTTTTGGGACATGTCCTTTTTTTACATTTTTGCCATACTATAGCCTTGCTTTTTTGGTGATTTTTTCGACATGCTATATAATTGTGTTTTTGGCCATATTTGCAAGTTTTAATGCTATGACGTGTCTCAGTACGCTATTTTATGCTGTTTTGAGTTGTTTTCAGCTATTTTTGGGACATGTCATTTTTTGACATTTTTGCCATACTATAGCCTTGCTTTTTTGGTCATTTTTTCGACATGCTATATTATTGTGTTTATGGCCGTTTTTGCAAGTTTTAATGCCATGCCGTGTCTCAGCACGCTATTTTATGTAGTTTGAACATGTTCTCAGCTGTTTTTGGGACATGCCATTTTTTTTACAATTTTTCCACACTATAGCCTTGCTTTTTCGGTGATTTTTCGATATCCTATATTATGGTGTTTTGGGCCTTTTTTGCAAGTTTTCATACTATGGCATGTCTCAGTACGCTATTTTATGCTGTTTTGAGGTGTTTTCAGCTGTTTTTGGGACATGCCATTTTTTCACATTTTTACCATACTATAGCCTTGCTTTTTTGGTTATTTTTTCGACATGCTATATTATGGTGTTTTTGGCCGTTTTTGCAACAACCAATGCTATAGCGTGTCTCAACAGGCTATTCTATGCTGGTTTAAGGCTTTTTCAGCTGTTTTTGGGACATGCCATTTTTTTCTCATTTTTGCCATACTATAGCCTTGCTTTTTTGGTGATTTTTTCGACATGCTATGTTATGGTGTTTTGGCAATATTTGCAAGTTTTCATGCCATGACGTGTCTCAGTACGCTATTTTATGCTGTTTTGAGTTGTTTTCAGTTGTTTTTGGGACATGCCATTTTTTGACATTTTTGCCATACTATAGCCTTGCTTTTTCTGTGATTTTTAGACATCCTATATTATGGTGTTTTGGGCCATATTTGCAAGTTTTCATGCTATGGCATGTCTTAGTACGCTATTTTATGCTGTTTTGACATGTTTTCAGATGGTTTTTGGACATGCCATTTTTTGACATTTTTGCCATACTATAGCCTTGCTTTTTTGGTCATTTTTTCGACATGCTATATTAAGGTGTTTTCGGCCGTTTTTGCAAGTTCTAATGCTACGACATGTCTCAGCATATCATTTTACGCTGTTTTGAGGTGTTTTCAGCTGTTTTTGGGACATGTCCTTTTTTCACATTTTTGCCATACTATAGCCTTGCTTATTTGGTGATTTTTTTGACTTGCTATATTAAGGTGTTTTTGGCCATAT
>NW_024643874.1:0-622 GCF_008729295.1 Plectropomus leopardus
TCATTCTCGTCGTGGACGTTTGGCAGGGAAGGCGGTGGGCGCTGCAGGCCAGTTCTCTATATTAGATGTCAGGCCTCAGATAGAGACTCAGGCCTGTGGGTAAACACTTTGACAGCTTCTACAGAGGATATTTTGTCTGTGAAATGGAGTCTGCATTACTCCAGGTGAAAAGAGACAGGAAAAGAGACAGAGGCAGAGGAGCGAGGAGTCTCACTTTTTCACAATAGCTACATTCCTCCAGTGTAAGGGATTGCATTTGTTTGAGATTGGAGGACAAAGGGTAAAAATGCATCTTTGAGCTGATTTTTCATTTTTGTTATTTTTATCATAATATTAGAGATGCAACGATTTGTCTGCCGTACATTGGAATCGGCCGAAATTCACCTTGTGTACTGTCATCGGCTTATCCGCAAATAAGATGATTTCACAGATGGCTGTAATCAATGTTGTTCTGTTTTGCCACATCAACTTTGCACAGTAAATTTTAACTTTCTCACGATGTGTTAAATGTAATCTTAAAAGATTTTGTCAAGAAGCTTGAGATATATGTTTCTGTCTTCACGGCAATATAAAACAGATATTAGAGAGGGAATAGTTAAAAGGCTTTTGAAGCAGTTATTAA
>NW_024643875.1:0-480 GCF_008729295.1 Plectropomus leopardus
TGCACACCCTATTTAGACCTGGCATCAACATCTGATATGCATATAACCACATATGCTAGGTAGTTTAAACACTAACGCTGTCCTGATGTGTTTTATGAGGACAACGTGGTTGTTTTGGTTACAATGTGCTAATGCTCTGTAACTTTCCGGTTTTATGTTGAGTTGGATGAAGCATCCATCCTTTGTTTTGCCCTAGGGAAGGGGACGTGTTGATTTCTGCTGAGGATATGGCCAGCTGTACTAACACGACTGCTAATGTGAGTAGCAAGCATGCTACAGTTAGGACACTTTATATAGAGTGGAACACATTTTCGTCGCCGGTGACTACGCCGGGCTCAGAGGGTTAATGTGGCTATGTGTCTACTGGATGTGTCAGTGTTGTGTTTTCAGCCTGATTTAAACCCATCTGGCATATTTTAATTTTGTTGGCCTGCATTTAGGCCCCTAATGTATATAGGCCTATATATATTTGGCAGCTGT
>NW_024643876.1:0-387 GCF_008729295.1 Plectropomus leopardus
AAAGTCATCCTCCAAAACGCTGAAGAAAGTCACTGAACAGCATGTTGATGCTGTTTATACTGTAGTCCCTCTGAAAAAATCAACTGGAAAGTCAATATTTTGAGCATTTTAAACCAAATTTTCGTATGGAGAAAAACGCCATACTATAGCTCAGGGAAAAAAGATAAAAAAAAAAGTGATCTCTCCAAATACTAATAAAAGTCATGGAACAGCATATTCAGGCTGTTTATAGTATAATCTGTTGAAAAAAAGGTCTAAAAAGTCAATATTTTGAGTGTTTTAGGCCAAAATTTAGTATGGAGAAAAACGCCATACTATAGCTCAGGGAAAAAAGGTCAAAAAAGTCATCCTTTGTAACGCTGAAAGAAGTCATAGAACAGCATGTTG
>NW_024643877.1:0-246 GCF_008729295.1 Plectropomus leopardus
AACAATAAGAATATACACAATGTGTATCATTAAATCTACATTTAAGAGTTGGAGGAATATTGCACCTTAGAATAATGGCACAGAGGATTGCTATAGCTAAAATATATCAATAAATATTGTAGTGATATGGAGACCTTAACAAGTTATTACACATCTGAAGTTTAATCAATAAATTATATAATGTAATTATAGATGAGTGTATAAAGTCACACACTCTGACAATTATTTGTACAGTCAAATTTATTT
>NW_024643878.1:0-204 GCF_008729295.1 Plectropomus leopardus
TGTAAGCCAATAATATTCCCCATTTATGTTTTGTTGCAATTTTAAAATTTATTTATTCCTGGTTTTTGTCATTTTAAGTATTTATTTGTGTTTTAGAGAATTGTAAATGATTCAGTAAGCCATTAACTTGTTTTTAGCCCTTTTAGACATGAATTTAAAGCAAATTGTAAGAATTTATTTATTTCTGTCTGTTGTACTTTTGAT
>NW_024643879.1:0-397 GCF_008729295.1 Plectropomus leopardus
TGTGTGAGTGTGAGTGTGTGTGTGTGTGTTTGTGTGTGTGTGTGTGTGTGTTGTACTGTAAAGCAGTCTGTCAGTTTTCTGTTTCTCGTGCATCAGATCTTGAGTTCGCTCGGCCACCAGCACCTCCAGATGTTTACTGTACTTCTCCATCTGAAACAGAGTTTTACCTTCATGCCGTCATTTACAGAAAAGAATATAAAATATACAAAACAGTCCAAAACTTACTTTACCAGAAAACCAGAAAAAGTGTGAATGTTCTCAAATCAGACATTTGAGAAAAATTGTTTTTTTTAAATAAAATTAGATATCCTGAAATGTAAGCATAAAAATAAAATTTTAAAAATCAGATGTCTTCTGAAATTTAATCAGAAATATTTCTATATATCTATATCTATAT
>NW_024643880.1:0-481 GCF_008729295.1 Plectropomus leopardus
AAACCTGGATCTACATCAGTTTTCTGGTGTTGCCTTCAGATGCGTTTCGCAAGCATTTAACCCCTTGATACCCAAGCAAATATGTATGACTAAAAAATCTAAAAAGCAATGAGCAATTTGCAAAAAAAATAGTAAAAGAAGAAAAGAAAAATGACCCAAAAAAGACATATTTTTTAGTTGTCTATTTTTTAAAAAAATTTTTTTTTGCAAATTTTCTGATAATTTTCTAAAACTTTTAGTAAATTCTTTAATAATATTGATCTCTATTTATTACTTTTTATCCTCAGCAACAGCTTGTCACTCTTAGGGTGGATATTTGATCTGTGGATCTGATCAAAGCTGATCAGATTACATAGATGGATTCGAGGAGCAGCTGCAGCAGAGGTGATGAATGCAGATTTTTAGCACAATAAACGATTCAGTTTCACTTTCACTACCCATGATGTTCTGCTGCTCTGCCTGTGCCCAGACTAGGCTCTGT
>NW_024643881.1:0-243 GCF_008729295.1 Plectropomus leopardus
ATGCCGCCCCATAATCCGTTTTTAATAAGCCATTTTTTAATTAATCTTCAAATCGCTCAAATTTCAAATTTTGTGATATTGGCCTAAAATTTATAATTTATAATCAGTAATTGTTCAATCACCTTTTTTTTTTTTTTTTTATAAATCTCCTTTTTTTTTTTTAACCGATCTTCCAAAGTTTACTCGTTATAATCCCAACTTTCGTTTATGCACCAAAAAACATCAACGTGTTTCCAAACTTTT
>NW_024643882.1:0-280 GCF_008729295.1 Plectropomus leopardus
AATGATATTTTTTTAGCCACTGACTCTGGTGACTGTGTTATTCTTGTACTTTTAGATTTAACTGCTGCATTTGACACAGTGGACCATGAGGTTTTAATCTCTCGTTTGAAACAGTGGGTGGGTGTCAGGAGCGTAGCACTGGACTGGTTCAGGTCATACTTGGCTGATCGAACCTTTTGTGTCAGCCTTGGTGACTCTGTGTCCTCCTCTCCTCGTCTCTCGTGTGGGGTCCTACAGGGCTCAGTTTTAGGGCCTCTTCTCTTCTCGCTCTACTTGCTTC
>NW_024643883.1:0-5060 GCF_008729295.1 Plectropomus leopardus
TTCCCTTCAGTAGCCAGCCCCACAGACTGCAGCCTCTCTTCTCTCTCTGTGTAAGATACAGTATTAGTCCACAACACAGCACTCAACAGGCTGCACTGACAGTCATATGGTGTCCTCTCATCTCCTCAGGTGGCACGGCGTGTTGGCAGGCTTTTCTACATGACTGGATTCCCGCTGGCGTTCCCGTTTCCGCCTTCTGCCACACTGCGCCCCCCAGAACGCGATCAGGACCCCCTGACCACGCCATCTGACACCCCCCTGCCTCTCTCTCTATCCCTGCCCCACAGACCCACCTCCACCAGCAGCAGTTCTTCTCCCTACAGCGGCCCTACCCCTGGGTGCTCCTCCCCCAAGCAGGAAAACGGTAACGGCTCGACAGTGGTGGGAAGATTCGAGGCCAAAACTCCTTCGTAGGAGCGGACAGGCAGGGGTGAGGAGGGCAGACCTGCCTCAAACCCAGAGAGACTGACTCCCGGGCTCTGTTTTTCCAGACTCGTCCCACCTTGGGAACTTTAAGCTGAACTTTAGGGGGAAAATATTGGAATGGAATAAGAAAACTGGACCGAATCCGACAAACCAATCAGCTTCTGAGTTTGTCTACGGTGGCTGTAGCCGAGCAGAGTCCAAACAAACTGGGTTGGAAGGGAGACGCGTGAAGTGACAGAGGAACAGAGAAAGAGAAAAAAGAGGAAAAGGAGACAGCTGGTCACAGACAGCCTGCCAAAAAAGGAGCGAAACCCTGCCACAAACGCGACATTCTTGCAAGTCAGACAGTCAGACGCTAGCGGAAACTCTTCCTTCCTTCCTGGGCTGGAGGAAGCTCTGCTCACTCACTCTCTTTCTCTTGTCTCCGTCTCTCCGACTGCTCTCACCACAAGCCCTGCAGAACCCAGGAATTAAAAAGAGATGCCCCCCCCCCCCCCACAACCCCCCTCCTTCCCCCGCCTGTTTCCCGAGGCCAAACAGCAGCGTGGAGCAGTCTTTTCAGAAGCTGGAGTTGAAGCATATGCTGAGCAGCACCAGACCTGACCCGCTCCCTCTTATCACTGCAACTATGCATTCCACTGTCCCGATACCAAAGATGACCGGATGTGTGGAATTGAAATCATGTTTCACAACGTGTCTGCTTCTTTTTGCATTAATGGTCTCAGAGAAAGACTGGTCCAACAGGGAACTGCTGGGCTAGTGCCTCACGCGATGGGACTGTCCAAGAGGTGACACAGGTAGAGCATCAACTGACAAACGAACGCTGAAAAGTGTTGGTGAAATGGAAAAAGCCTTGTTGGCGGCTACGATGTGTGCGGCTTAAGTCATTGTACGCTCGTGTTGACTACTGTGGGAGGTAGGAAAAACATGCAAAATTGTACAGAATCATGCTTAAGATGAAAATATCCTGAAGGTTACATACGTGGTACTTTTACTTTTTGTTAAATGTAGTTGCACGAATAAGGTTTTCTTTACTGAAGAAAAATGTGACTTGCTGAACTTTGGTGGTACTTTTGTTCATTCTTTTGTTCTGCCATTTTTTTTTTTTTTTTTTAAAAAGTGTAATATTAAAAGATGCTCCAATCTTGAATGCTACTTCAGCATATAAAATAAAAATATTTATAGGACTTTTGATGTAGTAGATAAAGCAGATTATGATATGTATTATAATTAGCCCTTACGATGGATTCCAAAGATACTTTAACTTTGTTTTCTCTTGGTTGCAGGGAAAAGAAAGGCACAAAGCTCTTAATGCAAATGTTTTGAATTTGTTATGGATTTTTTTTTTTTTAACTACGCAAGCAATGAATTAAAAATGGTCTCTAGATTTCCCTTCAAAAGTTTTGTCTTCATCCTATTTTTCTATTCACCACACAGGTGAAATAAATCCTAAAGAAATCCCTCTGTTCTCTCTTCTCTTGTGTGCCCGCATCATACAACGTACACAGAACCAGGAATTCACACTTACCTCCCTCCTTCAAAGAGTTAATGCTGATGCAGAACGCTGTACACACTTTAGGCTCGGCCTCTGCACCACACGGTTCTGTATTCACTAAAAACGACTACAGAGGAAAAGTGACGACACAATAATGCTCCTTAAAATCTCCGTTGTGGCGTTTAAATCCACGTCAAAGAACTCCTCTACCCTGCATTGTAGCACCAGTGAATGCATGCGATAATCGCTCACCCAACAAAGGCCAGTATCACCTTTAGTTTAGCGCTGAAAGGTGCAGTGAGGTTGGAAGAGAAAAGGGGGATAAGTTAGAGTAGGAAAGCCGTGTCTGAGCATGTGAATACACAAGACAGAGAAGACAGTGGTCTGGGTGGGGGGTGGGTGAGGAGCTGGCACAGAAACAGACCAGCCTGTGTTGCTGCTCTACCACCTGGGCAGAGAGTCTTGGCACACCATCAGACGCCACCCTGCCAGCCTGGCACAGCACTGCTGCCTCTGGGCTCAACACCCGCCTCTCTGTACCCCTCCTCTTGGCCGGCCCATCCTGGCTCGGCCCGGCTCATTGCGCTCTCCAAATAGCCCATCCTCAGAAAGCCTGAGGGCGCCTACAGGTGTGCACATGTACGGAGGACACAAATAACTTGTTCGCGGTGCACCTGTGCATCGACGTGCACGTACACGCTTCAGTTCATCAGCATATTTTAAAACAGTGATATTCTTTTTTTAAAAAACGAGGCAAACGATCTGGATTATTGAATTTTTTAAACAATTTCAATGCTTAATTACATCATGAACATGTTTGTACTGTACATCTGAAGTAATAGAAAATTCTGAAGCAAAGAAAATAGCAAAAAATGAAATATACTTAAACGTAGATTGTTGGTAAAGGTGGAGAACAGAAAAGTCTCAAAGGTGAGCTCGAGTGTGTGCGACCGTGAACCTTAGTCATCATCCGACAGCTGCAGGTCCTCCACCAGATCCTCGTCTCCTTCTGCCAGCTTAATCAAAGCAGAGGACGACAGCGGCTGAGGAGCCTTGGAGGCCTTTTCGTCCCCTTCCTCATCATTATCCTCATCTAGAAAACAGACAGGTAGCACTTTAACTTCACAGTCAGCCCCACTGCAAAGTATGCAGCCCGACAGGTAACAACAGGTTAACGGTCATATAATGTGTGCAATTATTTTACAATTTATTAATGTGCATTATTTTAGTAAATTTTACCTTGTCTTATGAAGCCTATCTTAACATATTTCGACTGTGTTTTAATATATTCCCATTTATTATGTTTTTATACATTATCCCCAGGAGTTAAAGTCGTGACAAATATATTCATACTGCTAAAAACTACCTAATAATGTGTGATAAAGCATTTATTAAATGATTACACACTGCTTACAGGTGCTTAATACGGGGAAAGGATGAGGTAAGTTAAGGGAAAATGTTTTAATGCCAAAAATGTCGGGCTATAACTGCTGATTCAATTTTATTTTGATAAATGGTTGATATGTTCATAATTTCGTTAAATTGACAAGTCTCTAAAATATCAAATGCCATTTTGGGGGACATACTATTCGAAGACTTTTTTGGCGTATTTTGGACGTCATACTGTAGTATGACTTTTTTATGCCATTTTTGACAACATACAATAGTATGATTTTTTTTGCTATGTTGAACATAATACTATGAATTTTGATGCTATTTTGGATCTCATACTACATTATGACTTTTTTATTCCATTTAAGACAACATAATATACTATGACCTTTCATTTATTCAATTTTGGAGGACATACTGGTCTGTGACTTTTTTGTGCTATTTTTGATGACATACTATAATTTGAGGTTTTTATGCTATTTTGGACAACATACTATACTATGATTTTTTTCATGATATTTTGAGCGACATACTATGCTATTACTTTTAGACACATATACTTAATATAATATACTTTTGACTTTTCCGTGCCTTTTTCAACAACATTATATATTATCGTTTTTTTTTTTTTTTTAAATACTTGTAGAGCAGAGCAGAGTGCAGTCATAGTGAGTGGACCAAACGCAGTACTGCATGTACACACACACATTAAACTGACCATTCGCCAGCGTGAGAGCAGCTAATGAGACAGCAAAGAAGATTGATTACAGGTAGTGTTTCACTGGAGACGTTTTGATACTACTTGGTACGGAATTATTTCTGTCGATATCTTAAAGTTATCACGCACCGATACCCAACTCTAATAAAAAATGGGGTGCATATTTCAAAGTCGCACTGGTGCTGTTAGTTATAAATTGAGTAACACTGTTTCCAAAAATGGTCACAATATGTGACTAAATGGATGCAGTCTGGAGCCCTGAAAATGATCTAAATTAAATTGGTAATTATAAGTTTTAACCCTACTACCTGCCAGCCTCCATAGTAATGACTCTGTATATAAATTCACTAATAAAAATTTAGGGAAATACAGTCGCTGCTTAATAATTAAAGAATAAATATACTGCAAAAAGCACATTTAAAATGTTTGAAAACTACGTTTGTCAATGCCTCCAGAATGCTTCTTTTCAGACACCGATATTGTACCAACCTGAGTCTCCGCCCTCCATCCCCTCGTCATCACTCATGTCAGACAAATCTTCAAGATCATCCTCATCCTCATCTGACCCAGGGCAGCCCTTCTTCCCTGAAGTGACAGTGGGAAACATTATATTGAATTTCGTCTTTTGTTACTTTGTTCAGACATTCCTAAGTTTGTGTTGGTGCAGCTCTGACGTCTGAGGACTTTGGAGACACCTATATGTGGGCCAGGCATCAGAGGCAGCTGGAAGTGTCTATTTCCTCCTGAGATGGAACTGAGAGTCGATTACAGACGCCGCTGCTGCTGCACAAACACCCATGACAGTTTACTACCGGCAATTTCAGACATCTTATGCTCACGGCCTAAATATAGCAAATGGAGATAGCAGGCAGGTTCCACGGCTACGAGGATGATGGGAGAGTGTGTGTGCCGGAGTGTGTTTGTGTGCACTGCAGAGAAGTTGGGAGTTTGAATTTGTGTTGTGGTATACTCAGGGTGCAGCGTGTGTGTGTGTGTGTGTGTGTGTGTGTGTGTGTGTGTGTGTGTGTG
>NW_024643884.1:0-416 GCF_008729295.1 Plectropomus leopardus
CTCTTCAAGCTGATCTCCATCACAACTGATGGGGCGCCTGCTATGACTGGCCGCACCAGTGGGTTCATTGCACTGTGCAAAGAAAGTGAATCTTTCCCGGATATCCTGAATTATCATTGTATAATTCACCAGCAAGCGTTGTGTGGAAAGATTTGAAATATGAAAAAAGTGATAGATATGGCGATGAAGATTGTGTGTTCAGCAGAGAAGGCTTTTCCGTGCTCACTTGGAGGAGAATGATGCTGAGCACACAGACCTGCTGCTTCACACGGATGTTAGGTGGTTAAGCAGAGGTAAATTTTTGGCCAGATTTACGGAGCTGTTGCCTGAAATCAAGGACTTCCTGAAGCTTTCAAAACATGTGGATTTCCATACAAAGCTAGAGGACCACCAGTGGCTTTTAGATTTATCTTTCC
>NW_024643885.1:0-327 GCF_008729295.1 Plectropomus leopardus
ATCAAATGCCGCTGGGAATGTTAATGGGGCTTCAAAATTTTGGGCCACTAGACCAACGGCAGGGCACCGTTTTCAATTAACAAAAAATTGCATAACATTATCGCAGTTGACCGTAACTGGAAATTCACCATGATAACCAAGCAAGTGCCTACTGAAGGGTCATCACAACCCTCTCCTCCAAATATGGTCACCTCTGGCTCCAAAAATCCAACATGGCAACCACCAAAATGCCAAAATCAAGGCTTCAAAACAAGAAAACGCCCATCATTTTTTTACACAGTCTACACTTTATGTATTTGTGTGTGTGTGTGTGTGTGTGTGTGTGTG
>NW_024643886.1:0-629 GCF_008729295.1 Plectropomus leopardus
TCACTAATCATAGTCTGAAGTACAAGAAAATTACCCAAAAATTAGTTTTAAAAAAAAGAAAGAAAAAGGAAGAAAAATAAAAATTATGATACTTAGCTAAATAAATAAACAAACTAATAGTAATTTAAAAAATAAAAATAAAAAAATCATTTTCCTCCCATTTTTCTTTTTGCCCTAGACGTTTCCCCCAGCTTTTTAGAAATAAATTTCTAAATCTACTAATTTATTGCAATTCATGGAACTTTTCTTTCCATGTTAGTCTTTTTTTCTATGTTTTTGAAAGAAATGGCACCAGTTTTGCTGATGGATCAAAGCTTTAAATATTTGTGAAAAGCATCTGAACGCAGTCAGTCCAGTTTTCAAAGGATGAATCAATAATTAAAACAAATGTTAGTTTTCGCTTTATTTGAGCGGTTATTTTATCTCAAAGGAAATCGTTATTAATTATATTTTTGGTAGAGATTTCCTGCCGAGAAACGATTACATAACAGTTACATGAACTCGGCTGCAGATTTCTGTCATGTTTTCTCACAAGCTTTTCTTCCCCTTTTTCATTCATTTTGTTGCAGCACGTTTGTTTATTTGTGTGTTTTCTAACGTCTCGAGTGTATAACAAAGGAAGAACAAAA
>NW_024643887.1:0-359 GCF_008729295.1 Plectropomus leopardus
CACAGCTCTCCACCTGGCCTCCATCCACGGTCACCAGCACGTCGTCCCCCCCCTCATCAGCTCTCAAAGGAAGCATGAACCTTCACTTTAACTCCATTTTCTTGTCAAAATCAAACGCTTCAGGTCCACAGTTGTGACTCAGCTCTGCACGAGTGTGTGCGAGAATATAAAAAACCAATGAAATCTTGTTTTACATTTTAAATGCAGAATAATTAAAACATTATGAGAAAGATGAAACTCTCACTGTTACCCTACATATTTGGGTAATTAGTCATCTCATGAGCTAAACTGTTGTGTGTTTTTGCATTTTCACAAAAAGAAACATTCCCTGGCATAGGGTTTTATATGAAATGATGATA
>NW_024643888.1:0-220 GCF_008729295.1 Plectropomus leopardus
CTGATGAGCGTCGGCATCGGGCGCCTTAACCCGGCGTTCGGTTCATCTCGCAGCGCCAGTTCTGCTTACCAAAAGTGGCCCACTAGGCGGCTCGCATTCCACGCCCGGCTCCAAGCCAGCGAGCCGGGCTTCTTACCCATTTAAAGTTTGAGAATAGGTTGAGATCGTTTCGGCCCCAGACCTCTAATCATTCGCTTTACCAGATAAAACTGCGAGACTC
>NW_024643889.1:0-396 GCF_008729295.1 Plectropomus leopardus
AAAAGGATATAT
Organism: Plectropomus leopardus; assembly: GCF_008729295.1. Classification (NCBI taxonomy): domain Eukaryota; kingdom Metazoa; phylum Chordata; class Actinopteri; order Perciformes; family Serranidae; genus Plectropomus; species Plectropomus leopardus. Next base: position 13 of record NW_024643889.1, read on the forward strand.
TGTTCATTCTCTTTCAGTGTATCTGGCTTCATATGAGGCTTTTCAGGCTGTTTAACAAACTGTATTCTTTTGAAGATGACTGTGATGATTTGCAGCCGAGTGTTTCATCCTGATCACATTATGATCAGGGTGTTTTCACTCATGTATGTACTGTGCAGAGCCATCAATGCAGTGGTCCTTTTTTTTTGTCCAGTTGCCCAGGAGCATTTGAATGCATTTTTTAAATGAAGTAATTCAATGAAATAGCTGTTGATATGGTAGGCAGATTGCTTCTGTGTGAATCGAACCTGCCAGTATGTTCTCGTGTTTGCAAAGGTTATCTGGTAACCCACTATTCTTTTTTTTTTTTTCCAGTTGGTTTTTGGACTTAATTGTCACAATTTT
>NW_024643890.1:0-268 GCF_008729295.1 Plectropomus leopardus
TATTACAACTTTTGTTAACTAAAATATATGTATTTTATTTCACTTTCTTTAGGTCATTTTTTTCTTATTGTATTGTTGTTTTTTGACTTCTTTTTTGTTTGTTTTTGCTGATTTTCAGGTAATTTTCTTTGGCCATTTCTTGTTAAGTTGCCCATTGCTTTTCATATCATTTTAGAGATTTTAGAGATGAAAGGAGAGAAGTTAAAGGCATTTTATTGAACTGGGGGACTGACGTGTACTGTAGGTGATATACTGTCTATGACCTACA
>NW_024643891.1:0-549 GCF_008729295.1 Plectropomus leopardus
TCCTACTCACACAGCTTCAGGGAGCATGTAAGTTGGGTCTAGCTAAAAAAAGGAAAGAAGCTTGCTTCCCCCCCTGTGTCCATGGTTTTGAGGCGTTCTGTCTGGATTAAGCTGTGACACCGGCACCACCGGCGCCGCCTCTCTGCGGTCACACCGACCGACTGGCATACGTGACCTGCCCTTGGAGGGCCCCCGCCGTCCGGCCTAGCGCCGGAGTTTTGGGCGGGCGGTTCCTTCGGCCAGCGGGTTCGCCTCTACGGCTGGGAGGGCTTAGCGTGCGAGGGCGTAACACCCCCTCCGCACTCCTGCCGTGCCGGCCCCATCCCAAGCGAGACCGAGACGGCCCGTCTGTCCCAGTTGTCCTACGCCCGTCTCCGCCGCCTTGTCCTTCGCCTGCGAGACGGAGATCCGGGAAGCACGAATTCTCTCTTGGAAACTGACCGCATCCAGCCGGTGCGTAAAGAAACCGAAACGGCAAAGACTCGGCCGCCCCGGCTCCTCTGCCAGTCAGAGACGGGGCGGCCCCAGATCACCCACCCCCGCGCGTGC
>NW_024643892.1:0-266 GCF_008729295.1 Plectropomus leopardus
GAGAGAGAGAGAGAGAGAGAAAGAGAGAGAGGTGCTGAACTGCTGTCCATGGTGCTGAAACGAACGAACAGAACTACAGAACTGCATCATGGGCTGCACATGGTTTATAAAATGTGATTTAGGCTAACTGAATGACAAAATACTATAAAGTATTGCGAGAATCGTCTGTTAACCATTTCTAACCTGGAGGGATATCACTTTCGTTGTGCTGCTTTCAGATGCCTTTCACAAGTATTTAAACCTTTGAATCCTGAGCAACATGGTGC
>NW_024643893.1:0-466 GCF_008729295.1 Plectropomus leopardus
TTTTTAAGCAACTTGAACTTTGAACTGAAGAGAAAAGATAATAATAATAATAATAAAAAAATAATAGATACGTTTTAATGTGCAGGTTTCTGCTCATTATCGAGCAACATCTAGTGTTTGATATATAAATATATATAAATACACAATTCTTAATTTTCCTGCTGGTGGTTCGCCTCAGCAGGAATTATGTTTTGGGTTTTTTTGGTTTTAGGACCGACGTTCTACTAAATTCTAAATTGTAAACTAAATTCAAACACTAAACATTTCAGGAAGGTTCGTACTGATGTCAGAGTTTAAAGGAAATTTGAGATTTTCTTAAACTTTGGGGCTGAGTGTCATTGGAAATTGATACCAGACTGTCAATACTTCATTTTTAGAAACATAAACTCAATAAAGGTTAAGAGAGAAACGAGAGAAACAGTTTTCTGCCAAGATTTTGTCTCAAAAATGAAACGTCTAAAATCGA
>NW_024643894.1:0-7129 GCF_008729295.1 Plectropomus leopardus
TGCTGTTTTTGGCCGTTTTTGCAAAATTCTTTGCCATGGCGTGTCTTGGCAGGCTATTTAAAGCAGTTTTCAGGTGTTTTCAGGTGTTTTTGCGATAGGTCATTTTTTGACATTTTGCCATACTATAGCCTTGCTTTTTGGGTCAATTTTTTGACATGCCGTTTTATGCTGTTTTTGGCCGTTTTTGCAAAATTCTTTGCCATGGCGTGTCTTGCCAGGCTATTTAAAGCAGTTTTCAGGTGTTTTCAGGTGTTTTTGTGATCAGTCATTTTTTGACATTTTTGCCATACTATAGCCTTGCTTTTTGGGTCAACTTTTCGACATGCCGTTTTATGCTGTTTTGGGCCGTTTTTGCAAAATTCTTTGCCATGGCGTGTCTTGGCAGGCTATTTAAAGCAGTTTTCAGTTGTTTTCAGGTGTTTTTGCAATAGGTCATTTTTTGACATTTTGCCATACTATAGCCTTGCTTTTTGGGTCAATTTTTCGACATGCTTTTATGCTGTTTTTTGGCCGTTTTTGCAAAATTCTTTGCCATGGCGTGACTTGGCAGGCTATTTAAAGCAGTTTTCAGGTGTTTTCAGGTGTTTTTTGCGATAGGTCATTTTTTGACATTTTGCCATACTATAGCCTTGCTTTTTGGGTCAATTTTTCGACATGCCGTTTTATGCTGTTTTTGGGCCGTTTTTGCAAAATTCTTTGCCATGGCGTGTCTTGCCAGGCTATTTCAAGCAGTTTTCAGGTGTTTTCAGGTGTTTTTGCGATAGGTCATTTTTTGACATTTTTGCCATACTATAGCCTTGCTTTTTGGGTCAACTTTTCTACATGCCGTTTTTATGCTGTTTTTGGCCGTTTTTGCAAAATTCTTTGCCATGGCGTGTCTTGGCAGGCTATTTAAAGCAGGTTTTTCAGGTGTTTTCAGGTGTTTTTGCGTTAGGTCATTTTTTGACATTTTTGCCATACTATAGCCTTGCTTTTTGGGTCAATTTTTTTGACATGCCGTTTTATGCTGTTTTTGACCGTTTTTGCAAAATTCTTTGCCATGGCGTGTCTTGGCAGGCTATTTAAAGCAGTTTTCAGTTGTTTTCAGGTGTTTTTTTGCGATAGGTCATTTTTTGACATTTTTGCCATACTATAGCCTTGCTTTTTGGGTCAATTTTTTGACATGCTATTTTGTGCTGTTTTTGGCCGTTTTTGCAAAATTCTTTGCCATGGCGTGACTTGGGAGGTTATTTAAAGCAGTTTTCAGGTGTTTTCAGGTGTTTTTGCGATAGGTCATTTTTTGACATTTTTGCCATACTATAGCCTTGCTCTGTGGGTTTTTACATACCCAGCTCGCATTGGGGAAAATTGAAGTAACACACACACAATCTTTGGAGGTGATTGTGATTCAAGGTGTATTTATTAAAAAGAAGGACATGTGGATTTCAAGTGGAACACACATCAGGGCTGCCGGGCAGGCCGTCAAAACAATTTTGGGTCAATAAATACAACAAAAAGAGTACTCCTTTTTTGGGATCTGGAACTGACTATCTAAAGCTAAAAATTTTTCAGTGCCTAATGACTCAAATATTTCTAAAACAAAACCAAACTAACTATTCTAGTGACTAAGTGTAAAACAGAAAGACAAATGACCAGCACCCATGAACCTAGTGAAACTAAACAGAGACCAAAACCTATGGTGAGTTCAGAACGAAATCAGTATTGGTTGTCTTACCCTGGCCCAAATCTGGGATGCACACAGGAATCAAGTTTTCTTACAATCTACACAAAACAAAAGCAACAACGTAACAATGAGGAGGTACAGGTGGTATCTGCCACCATTAGTTGAGCGCGCCGGAGTTTTTATAACCGCGATCCCCCCTCGTGGATTGGTGGAGCCCGCACCCACCAGCCGCACCAATCACCAGCCACCGGGAAGGACTTGCACTTGGGGACAGCTGTAACTCAATTTGTCGGTTTTTAACACACATACATACATCCATTTAATGCGACAGGAGGGAATTACCTCAAGCCGTAACAGGGTCAATTTTTTCGACATGCTGTTTTATGCTGTTTTTGGCCGTTTTTGCAAAATTCTTTGCCATAGCGTGACTTGGGAGGCTATTTCAAGCAGTTTTCAGGTGTTTTCAGGTGTTTTTGCGATAGGTCATTTTTTGACATTTTTGCCATACTATAGCCTTGCTTTTTGGGTCAACTTTTTCACATGCCGTTTTATGCTGTTTTTGGCCGTTTTTTTTGCAAAATTCTTTGCCATAGCGTGACTTGGGAGGCTATTTTAAAGCAGTTTTCAGGTGTTTTCAGGTGTTTTTGCGATAGGTCATTTTTTGACATTTTTGCCATACTATAGCCTTGCTTTTTGGGTCAATTTTTCGACATGCTATTTTATGCTGTTTTTGGCCGTTTTTGCAAAATTCTTTGCCATGGCGTGTCTTGGCAGGCTATTTAAAGCAGTTTTCAGTTGTTTTCAGGTGTTTTTGCGATAGGTCATTTTTTGACATTTTTGCCATACTATAGCCTTGCTTTTTTGGGTCACTTTTTTGACATGCCGTTTTATGCTGTTTTTGGCCGATTTTGCAATATTCTTTGCCATGGCGTGTCTTGGCAGGCTATTTTAAAGCAGTTTTCAGTTGTTTTCAGGTGTTTTTGCGATAGGTCATTTTTTGACATTTTTGCCATACTATAGCCTTGCTTTTTGGGTCAATTTTTCGACATGCCGTTTTATGCTGTTTTTGGCCGATTTTTGCAAATTCTTTGCCATGGCGTGTCTTGGCAGGCTATTTAAAGCAGTTTTCAGGTGTTTTTAGGTGTTTTTGCGATATGTCATTTTTTGACATTTTTGCCATACTATAGCCTTGCTTTTTTTGGGTCAATTTTTTGACATGCCGTTTTATGCTGTTTTTGGCCTTTTTTGCAAAATTCTTTGCCATGGCGTGTCTTGGCAGGCTTATTAAAGCAGTTTTCAGGTGTTTTCAGGTGTTTTTGCGATAGGTCATTTTTTGACATTTTTGCCATACTATAGCCTTGTTTTTGGGTCAATTTTTCGACATGCCGTTTTATGCTGTTTTTGGCCGTTTTTGCAAAATTCTTTGCCATAGCGTGTCTTGGGAGGCTATTTAAAGCAGTTTTCAGGTGTTTTCAGGTGTTTTTTTTTGCGATAGGTCATTTTTTGACATTTTTGCCATACTATAGCCTTGCTTTTTGGGTCAATTTTTCGACATGCTATTTTTTTTTTTTGTGGCCATGCTGTTTTTTTTGGCCGTTTTTTTTTTGCAAAATTCTTTGCCATGGCGTGACTTGGCAGGCTATTTAAAGCAGTTTTCAGGTGTTTTCAGGTTGTTTTCAGGTGTTTTTGCGATAGGTCATTTTTTGACATTTTTTGCCATACTATAGCCTTGCTTTTTGGGTCACTTTTTTGACATGCCGTTTTATGCTGTTTTTGGCCGATTTTGCAAATTCTTTGCCATGGCGTGTCTTGGCAGGCTATTTAAAGCACTTTTCAGTTGTTTTCAGTGTTTTTGCGATAGGTCATTTTTTGACATTTTTGCCATACTATAGCCTTGCTTTTTGGGTCAATTTTTTCGACATGCCGCTATTTTATGCTGTTTTTGGCCGTTTTTGCAAAATTCTTTGCCATGGCGTGTCTTGGCAGGCTATTTAAAGCAGTTTTCAGGTGTTTTCAGGTGATTTTGCGATAGGTCATTTTTTGACATTTTTGCCATACTATAGCCTTGCTTTTTGGGTCAATTTTTCGACATGCTGTTTTATGCTGTTTTTGGCCGTTTTTGCAAAATTCTTTGCCATGGCGTGTCTTGGCAGGCTATTTAAAGCAGTTTTCAGGTGTTTTCAGGTGTTTTTGCGATATGACATTTTTTGACACATTTTTGCATACTATAGCCTTGCTTTTTGGGTCAATTTTTTGACATGCTATTTTATGCTGTTTTTGGCCGTTTTTGCAAAATTCTTTGCCATGGCGTGTCTTGGCAGGCTATTTAAAGCAGTTTTCAGGTGTTTTCAGGTGTTTTCAGGTGTTTTTGCGATAGGTCATTTTTGACATTTTTGCCATACTATAGCCTTGCTTTTTGGGTCACTTTTTTGACATGCCGTTTTATGCTGTTTTTGGCCGATTTTGCAAAATTCTTTGCCATGGCGTGTCTTGGGAGTCTATTTAAAGCAGGTTTCAGGTGTTTTTAGGTGTTTTTGCGATATGTCATTTTTTGACATTTTTGCCATACTATAGCCTTGCTTTTTGGGTCAATTTTTTGACATGCCGTTTTATGCTGTTTTTGGCCTTTTTTGCAAAATTCTTTGCCATAGCGTGACTTGGGAGGTTATTTAAAGCAGTTTTCAGGTGTTTTCAGGTGTTTTTGCGATAGGTCATTTTTTGACATTTTTGCCATACTATAGCCTTGCTTTTTGGGTCAACTTTTTGACATGCCGTTTTATGCTGTTTTTTTTGGCCGTTTTTGCAAAATTCTTTGCCATGGCGTGTCTTGGCAGGCTATTTAAAGCAGTTTTCAGGTGTTTTTCAGGTGTTTTTGCGATAGGTCATTTTTTGAATTTTTGCCATACTATAGCCTTGCTTTTTGGGTCAATTTTTTGACATGCCGTTTTATGCTGTTTTTTTTGGCCTTTTTTTGCAAAATTCTTTGCCATGGCGTGTCTTGGCAGGCTATTTAAAGCAGTTTTCAGGTGTTTTCAGGTGTTTTTGCGATAGGTCATTTTTTGACATTTTTGCCATACTATAGCCTTGCTTTTTGGGTCAATTTTTTGACATGCCGTTTTATGCTGTTTTTGGCCTTTTTTTGCAAAATTCTTTGCCATAGCGTGACTTGGGAGGCTATTTAAAGCAGGTTTCAGGTGTTTTTAGGTGTTTTTGCGATATGTCATTTTTTGACATTTTTGCCATACTATAGCCTTGCTTTTTGGGTCAATTTTTCAACATGCCGTTTTATGCTGTTTTTTGCCTTTTTTGCAAAATTCTTTGCCATAGCATGTCTTGGCAGGCTATTTAAAGCAGGTTTCAGGTGTTTTTTAGTTGTTTTTGCGATATGACATTTTTTGACATTTTTGCCATACTATAGCCTTGCTTTTTGGGTCAATTTTTCAACATGCCGTTTTATGCTGTTTTTGGCCTTTTTTTTGCAAAATTCTTTGCCATAGCGTGACTAGGGAGGCTATTTAAAGCAGTTTTCAGGTGTTTTCAGGTGTTTTTGCGATAGGTCATTTTTTGACATTTTTGCCATACTATAGCCTTGCTTTTTTGGGTCAATTTTTCGACAGGCTATTTTATGCTGTTTTTGGCCGTTTTTTGCAAAATTCTTTGCCATGGCGTGTCTTGGCAGGCTATTTTAAGCAGGTTTCAGGTGTTTTCAGGTGTTTTTGCAATAGGTCATTTTTTGACATTTTTGCCATACTATAGCCTTGTTGTTGGATCAATTTTTCGACATGCCGTTTTAGTTTTATGCTGTTTTTGGCCATTTTTGCAAAATTCTTTGCCATGGCGTGTCTTGGCAGGCTATTTAAAGCAGTTTTCAGGTGTTTTCAGGTGTTTTTGCGATCGGTCATTTTTTGACATTTTTGCCATACTATAGCCTTGCTTTTTGGGTCAATTTTTCGACATGCTATTTTGTGCTGTTTTTGGCCGTTTTTACAATATTCTTTGCCATGGCGTGTCTTGGCAGGCTATTTAAAGCAGTTTTCAGGTGTTTTCAGGTGTTTTTGCGATAGGTCATTTTTTGACATTTTTGCCATACTGTAGCCTTGCTCTGTGGGTTTTTACATACCCAGCTCGCATTGGGGAAAATTGAAGTAACACACACACAATCTTTGGAGGTGATTGTGATTCAAGGTGTATTTATTAAAAAGAAGGACATGTGGATATCAAGTGGAACACACATCAGGGCTGCCGGGTGCCGTCAAAACAATTAAATAAATACAACAAAAAGAGTACTCCTTAAAACAAATCTGGAACTGACTATCTAAAGCTAAAACTTACAGTGCCTAATGACTCAAATATTTCTAAAACAAAACCAAACTAACTATTCTAGTGACTAAGTGTAAAACAGAAAGACAAATGACCAGCACCCCTGAACCTAGTGAAACTAAACAGAGACCAAACCTATGGTGAGTTCAGAACGAAATCAGTATTGGTTGTCTTACCCTGGCCCAAATCTGGGATGCACACAGGAATCAAGTTTTCTTACAATCTACACAAAACAAAAGCAACAACGTAACAATGAGGAGGTACAGGTGGTATCTGCCACCATTAGTTGAGCGCGCCGGAGTTTTATAACCGCAATCCCTCGTGGATTGGTGGAGCCCCGCACCCACCAGCCGCACCAATCACCAGCCACCGGGAAGGACTTGCACTCTGGGGACAGCTGTAACTCAATTTGTCGGTTAAACACACATACATACATCCACATAATGCGAGAGGAGGGAATTACCTCAAGGCCGTAACAGGGTCAATTTTTCGACATGCTGTTTTATGCTGTTTTTGGCCGTTTTTGCAAAATTCTTTGCCATAGCGTGACTTGGGAGGCTATTTCAAGCAGTTTTCAGGTGTTTTCAGGTGTTTTTGCGATAGGTCATTTTTTGAAATTTTTGCCATACTATAGCCTTGCTTTTTGGGTCAACTTTTTCACATGCCGTTTTATGCTGTTTTTGGCCGTTTTTGCAAAATTCTTTGCCATAGCGTGACTTGGGAGGCTATTTAAAGCAGTTTTCAGGTGTTTTCAGGTGTTTTTGCGATAGGTCATTTTTTGACATTTTTGCCATACTATAGCCTTGCTTTTTGGGTCAATTTTTTCACATGCCGTTTTATGCTGTTTTTGTCTTTTTTTGCAAAATTCTTTGCCATAGCGTGACTTGGGAGTCTATTTAAAGCAGTTTTCAGGTGTTTTCAGGTGTTTTTGCGATATGACATTTTTTGACATTTTTGCCATACTATAGCCTTGCTTTTTGGGTCAATTTTTCGACATGCCGTTTTATGCTGTTTTTGGCCTTTTTTGCAAAATTCTTTGCCATAGCGTGACTTGGGAGGCTATTTAAAGCAGTTTTCAGGTGTTTTCAGGTGTTTTTGTGATAGGTCATTTTTTGACATTTTTGCCATACTATAGCCTTGCTTTTT
>NW_024643895.1:0-260 GCF_008729295.1 Plectropomus leopardus
CAGTCTCTACAGGGTTAATAACAACCAGTCTCTACAGGGTTAATAACAACCAGTCTCTACAGGGTTAATAACAACCAGTCTCTACAGGGTTAATAACGGTCTGTAAGGGGTTAACCGTGTTAATCAGTGTGTGTTTTGGTCGATGAGGAGAAATCATGCACCACTCTGACAGCGTGATGGAAAACACAACCACAACAACCTGAGACCAGCACACACAACCAGACTGATCCACGTTTCAGACTGAAGCTGCAGCTGATCCA
>NW_024643896.1:0-203 GCF_008729295.1 Plectropomus leopardus
AAAAAAATATTCATTTGTAAAATCATCTTGCAAGAGTGCCTCCTTAACCCCATTTGGCACATTTGACTTGTTTTTCATCATTGATTTTTTTGATAATTTTGGTTGTGTAATCAGTGAATTTGCAGCTCAGCTCCTACAATAAGTCTTAAATACACTGTGGAAACTAAATAGTTACATTCAGACTGTTCAGGTCAAAAATGCTC
>NW_024643897.1:0-270 GCF_008729295.1 Plectropomus leopardus
CTGCTCATTGCGTCCTTCCCATGTTTTTAGAAATCAAGGCAATTTGCTCAGATTTGAAAGGGTTAATGGTTCAGGCACGGGAGATATTGTGTTGTACAGTTCAGTAAATTCATTCACACAGCTGCACACACTCCTCACCACAGCCCTACTATTAATACCCCTCTTTCTCGCTCTGACACACACCTCGCAGGCTTCATGCAAAGAAGGCGTCAAAGCAGCAACTGTGATCTGCTTCACGAGACAGCTTCACTTCTCTGTAAAATAACCCTC
>NW_024643898.1:0-254 GCF_008729295.1 Plectropomus leopardus
AAAAAAAAAAAAAAGAAAAAGCCAGCAGGGAACGTTCCCACAACATTGGCTAATGTTACCTACAAGTTGCAATAATGCTTTGAAGAAAACCTTTTTATTTATGTTCAAAGAAGGTTTTAAGGATGTTTATCACTTCTAATAATGCTGACTAAGACGTAATGTTTGAGCTACAACAATGTGAGGATGTTTTGGTGATGTTGAGAGGTGACAGTTTAGACAATGTTCTTTTATCAAACGTTCCCACAATGTTACAT
>NW_024643899.1:0-366 GCF_008729295.1 Plectropomus leopardus
CCTCCGCACCGGAGCGGCCAAAGACCCTCGTGGTCCCAGTCATTACGCTCACGGTGAGCCTCGCTAGTGCCGCCTTCCAAATCGCACTGCCATAGTGCATAAAATGTTTACGTCGTCCGTATGTAAAATACATTTGGTAACAAGTCCCCCACTCCCCGGGACTGCCACCCCATTGATACGTTTGTCCCTTCACGTGATGCTAAAAGTTTACGAAAAGGTCTACAGTCCAAGTTTAAAAGAGCGATAGGTCTCCAGTTCTTCCAGTCTGTCTTGTCTTTGTCCTTGTGAAGTAGAGTCACTGTCCCTGCTCTACGTTGTGGGTCAGTTTCTCAACATCAAGAGCGGAAACCCGGGTCTCTGCGTTTT
>NW_024643900.1:0-225 GCF_008729295.1 Plectropomus leopardus
ATAGCGCACAAGTCTTTCGCCTTTTACTAAAGACTTCCGTGGAGAGGAACACCACTGAGTTGAACCTATTTTTGACAGGCTTTGCCATTTGGTTGAGCCTTGTGCATTTGGGAACAGCAAGCCTAGACTGGAGCGATTCACCACGGGCGGGCGTGACGCGCAGGCAGCTGTTCCCGTGCGCAAGCAGCCATTCTCGTGCCCAATGGAGACGACGGCACCACGACA
>NW_024643901.1:0-398 GCF_008729295.1 Plectropomus leopardus
TGGGGGTCATCGCTTCTCGGCCTTTTGGCTAAGATCAAGTGTAGTATCTGTTTTTATCAGTTTAATATCTGATACGTCCTCTATACGGGGACAACATATTAAACGGATTTTTGGCACCAGGGGCCGAACAAGGGGCTTGCCCCATTCGCTCCACGCATCGACCCGGTATTGCAGCGCCGCCGGGATCGGTGCACCCTTCTCAGGCCCTGTGGAAAAAGCAATTTGAACGAAGCCCCGCCCTGCCCCAGGTGCCGTTGCGTCCGGCATATAAACGGAAATAAATCCTGCGGTCACCTCGCCCGTGTCCCTCGTGGCCGCTCGTTTGTCTCACAGTCTCGAATGGCCGTGGCCGTGGCGAGCGGGGGTAAGGGGCAGTGCCGATGCAAAGAGAAGTTGCG
>NW_024643902.1:0-210 GCF_008729295.1 Plectropomus leopardus
CGGTGCGGAGGGCTGTACATGCTCTGGTTTCTCTTCATAGCGCACAAGTCTTTCGCCTTTTACTAAAGACTTCCGTGGGGAGGAACACCACTGAGTTGAACCTATTTTTGTCAGGCTTTGCCATTTGGTTGAGCCTTGTGCATTTGTGAACAGCAAGCCTAGCCTGGAGCGATTCACCACGGGCGGGCGTGACGCGCAGGCAGCTGTTCT
>NW_024643903.1:0-269 GCF_008729295.1 Plectropomus leopardus
GGCTGTACATGCTCTGGTTTCTCTTCATAGCGCACAAGTCTTTCGCCATTTACTAAAGACTTCCGTGGAGAGGAACACCACTGAGTTGAACCTATTTTTGACAGGCTGTGCCATTTGGTTGAGCCTTGTGCATTTGTGAACAGCAAGCCTAGACTGGAGCGATTCACCACGGGCGGGCGTGACGCGCAGGCAGCTGCTCTCATGCGCAAGCAGCCATTCTCGTGCCCAATGGAGACGACGGCACCACGACAAGTGAGACCCGCCCTAGG
>NW_024643904.1:0-7945 GCF_008729295.1 Plectropomus leopardus
AGGAAAGTCTGAGCCAGCCCTAACTCTAATATTTAACAAAGAGGAAATACTTAAGGTCTTCAGTAGATGGTTTCTGCCTCCGGGACTGAAACTGGAAGATGGTTCCACATATGAGGAGACCAACAGCTGAAGGCTCTGACTCCTGGTCTCCTTTCGAAGAATTTAGAAACCGTGAGTAACACTGTTATTAGAGCGCAGTGCTCTGGTAGGAGCAGTCATCAACACCATCATTGTTCACCCGCTGTGACAGTGAACGTTCTCTGTGTGTTATCAGCTGTTTGTGTGGGTTTTTTTTTAACTTTTTATTTATTTATGTTGTGAGCTTTTTATGTTATCAGCTGTTTGTGTTGTAGTTTCTCTGCAGGACATCAACATGAGGAAGGCCTTCAGGAGCAGCACCATCCAGGACCAGCAGGTGGTGTCACGGAGCTCCATCCTCAATCCCGTCCTGGAGATGTACCAACGCTGCGACAAGCCGCCGCCCCTCAACATCCTCACGCCCTACAGGTCAGTCTAAGCCCCGCCCTCAGCAGACGCTGTGTTTTAGCTCAGTGACCAATCAGCTCACTCAGGCCAACAGGAAGTGATGTCAGACTGTGTTTCTGTGCGAAGGGACGATAAGAAGGATGGACTGAAGTTCTACACAGACCCGTCCTACTTCTTCAGCCTGTGGAGGGAAAAGATGCTGCAGGCCACCGAGAACAAACGCAAAGAGAAGAAACGACAGAAGGTACGTCCATCACACATCCGTCCTCCCGTCTCTCTGTCTGTGTGCAGCATTGTGACCTGCAGCCTGGTCTCTGTGGTCTGTGCAGGAGCAGAAGCATGTGGAGGAGTCTTCAGGTCGGGAGGTGAAGAAGGTGAGCGTCTGTGTCCGTCTGTCTCCGTCTGTCTCCGTCCTTCTCCGTCTCTCTGGTTCCTTCTTTGTGGGTTTTTGTTAAACTTGGATCCTTCCTCCTGTGAAGGTCCGGAAAGCTCGGAACCGCCGACAGGAGTGGAACCTGATGGCGTACGACAAGGAGCTCCGTCCAGACGCTCGAGTGACGCCGTCACCTTACCACACCTCCGACGGCTCCATGTCACCTGACAGGTAAACACACCTGAGACACTGTGACAGGTGTCCTCAGTGACCAGCACCCACAGAAATGACTCAGCGGCTTCAGAACGGCGTAAAAACAAACAACCATGAAAGAAAACTTTATCAACACGTGTCTACATGTTTTCAGCCACATGACGAAAACTTAAACCAGTCATATATCGTCAACAGATTTTTACAAACTCTCAAATATAGAGAAAACAGACACCATGTCCTCCTGAAAAATCACAGAAAAATCACTGAAAAATCACAGAAAAAGACGAAAAAATTAAAATATTTAAAGGAAAGACGCCTCCAGATATGTGGGTTTGGGATGTGTTTTTCTTTAAAAATCAGCGGTAACATAAATACAAAACCATTTAAAGTTTTCCCGCCCTGCCTGCCAGGTCAACAGCGGCAGAGGACCCCTCCTTCCCCTCTGGTACTCACCACCATGACGCCCAGGGGCATGATGGGAAGGATCACATCACAGTGACCACAGGAAGTGGTCAGACTCAGTCATTGGACCGCGCGCTAAGACCGGCTTCTTCTGCAGGCACCACGGCAACCGCCCGCCAACACTCACTGGGCCGCAACCAGACGCATCATCACCACCAGCCGCCACTCACCGGCTCGGCCAATCAGAGCGGAGCACGGACTAACACTGCCAACGAGGCCAAGTACACACACACACACACACACACACACACACACACACACACACACACACACTGAATACACACACACACAGACACACATAAACAGTGTTAGCGGTCGTTTGAACTTGACCTCCGTCTCTCTGCAGTGACCATCAGATTCCTCCGGCCCCTCCACCGCCCCCCCCCTCATGCCATCAGCGGAGCCAGCCCCACTCTCCAACAGCTCTGCCCACACGGCTGCCATGGCAACACCGCTGCACCCAGCAGCAGCTGCCGGTAACCAAGGTAATGGACATGTTTGTTTACATGTTTGTTGTTGTTTGTGCAGCAGCTGACTGAAGTCTCCTCCTCCAGGTGGTGCTGCTGTCCTCTCACGTCCCTACAGCCCCTCCCCTCCACCACCTCCCCCTGCCAACTACGTCCCCTCCCCCTCTCGACCCGGAGGCCAGGCCCCGCCCTCAACCACCGCACCCCTGCTGCCCCCGGTGATGGACGGGAGGAAGCTGTCAGGTGGACCCAACGTTCCCATGAACGACGCCCGGAGCGACTTGCTGGCCGCCATACGCAGAGGTCAGCTGATATACTGTAAACACACAGACCCCACAGACCCAGCCCCACAGAGCCAGCTCCACAGAGCCAGCCCCACAGAGCCAGCTCCACAGACCCAGCCCCACAGAACCAGCCCCACAGAACCAGCCCCACAGAGCCAGCCCCACAGAGCCAGCTCCACAGACCCAGCCCCACAGAGCCAGCTCCACAGAGCCAGCCCCACAGAGCCAGCTCCACAGAGCCAGCCCCATCGTGTCAGTCCCACAGAGCCAGCCCCACAGAGCCCACTCTAAACTTGGGTATCCGGTGGCTCAGTGGATAAAGCAGGCACCACATGTATGAAGGCAGTGTCCTTGCTGCAGTGGCTGCAGGTTTGATTCCAGCTCACCGCCCTTTGCTGCATGTCCCTGTCTCTCCCCCTTTCACACTATCAGTCTTCTGTCCTATCTAATAAAGGATTTTTTTTTTTAATTATCTTAAAAAAAAAGAAGAACCAGCCCTGCAGAGCCAACCCCAGAGAGCCAGCCCTAGGAGAGGGCTGTTGGGTTCAAAGTGAGCTCTAGTAGTCTGATCTGTGTTTGGGGTTCTGCTTTCTTCTGGTCTGCAGGGATCCAGCTCAGGAAGGTTCAGGAGCAGCGTGAGCAGGAGGAGGCAAAGAAACGAGAGCCCACAGGAAATGATGTTGCCACCATCCTGTCGCGACGCATCGCTGTGGAGTACAGTGAATCAGAGGAGGAGTCTGAGCCCGAGGACCAGGAGTGGTCCGACTGACGAGGAGGTCTGCAGCACCTCCAGACGGACCACAGACCACAACCTGACACATGAACTAGGTCTCTGAGGGACCAGAGGAACCAGAGAAACCGGATGTTGAGACAAAACTGCTGAAAATGTTTCCTATTATTATCACGAATAAATGTTGTGAGTTTTCTGTTAGTTTTTATAAAGTTCGACCTGCTGGAGGCGGAGCCTGATCTCAAACAGTGACCTCAGCTGGATGAGAGGAAGCGCCAGAAAGTCCGGACGCAAGTGCCAGGGGCGTGTCTAGGATCTGAGGTCATTGGGGGCTCAGCCCAGACATCTGTGGGGAAAAAAATAGCTGATTTTTAAAGTTGTTTTTTTCTTTAATTTTTTGGGGGATTTAAAAAAAAGGCGAATTGATTGATTTTCGCAGCAATAATTTTTTTGCTGTAAAAAAAATTGCCAATTTTTTTTACTGTCAACAATTTTGACCTTTTTTTTTTTAATTGCTGATTTATTTATTTATTTTGTACTTTTGGTGGTTTTTAAAGAAAACTTGCCCTCCAAACCAAAATACAAATCACCAGTATGACACCATTTTTCAGGGCCAGAAACTGCACAAACAGAAATGATCTTTGGATTGTCAGATATCCGGTGGTCCGTGAACACATCATGTTGGCAGGCTGATTTAACTCTTTCCTGGTTGTTTTCCCTCTTCCTCGTTAAAAAGTTTTGGATGAGACGTCCTGTTTTGATTTGATGTGATGAACTGATGATGATTATGATGACAGATGTTTCTGTTTCCTGAGTTTTTCATATTCGAATGATCTGATTGGCTCGTTTATTGTAAATATTTTTGTTGACAGTATTTCGAACTGTGACGTGTTTCTTCTTCATATGCTCCTTATTTCGTACAATTCATTGGTTTCTATGGTAACCAGAGAAGAGCTTGTTTTATATTTTCTTACTTTGTGAATCTTAATGGTCATTTGTTTTTGATTCGGCGTCCCACGATGCTCTCCGTGTGACATCACGTGTGGTAGTTGTGCAGCATTTTGCCGTGTGAAGTCATGACATCATAGCTCATGTAAATGTAAACAGGAAGTTGTCAGCTGATGACATCATCCAGTAAGGAAAAAACTGCGATCCATTTCTGTGATGTCATCGTCACCGCTGATGATACTACTTCCTGACCCTCAGCCCCTGTGATTGGTTGTATGGATATATTGATTTATTGATTTATTGATCTGTGCTGTGACTCTGCATGTCGGTGGAAACATAAACAGTTATCAGTAAAACTTTATTGTCCGTTTCTCAGTGATGCTGACGGGGTTACCGTGGTAATGTCACACTTCCTGTTTGATTCTTCAGTTCAGAAAAAAATTAAACTTCAGTAAAACTGTATCTTCAGCGCTCGGTGCTCGTGTTTGTTCTTTGTAGTGGGGTGTCAGCCAATCAGCAGCTACATGTTTATAAATAACTATATTGCTGCTGATTGGCTGACACCTCAGACACGCCCACCAAATGGCAGAAAACAAACCTCTAAACCACGCCCCCAGGAAGTGCGCCATCCATACTTTATCAGTCTCTTCTTCATCCACCCATACTTCACTACATCAATACTTTATCTATCCATACTTTATCCATCCATAGGACAGAGCAGCAGGACAGAGCAGCAGGACAGAGCAGCAGGACAGAGGGGACAACTATCAGAAGCAGCAGTGTGAGCTCGCTGCGACTTGCCGATTATCTGTATAAATATAATTGTTCTGAAGTTCGACCTGCTGGAGGCAGGTGTCATTATTATTGTTACTGTTATCATTAATATTATTAGTATTGCTCCGATCTGACCCGTTGGGTGTTTCTGTCGCTTTGCTCTGTTTTCTCTCTCGTAACGCTGTCTGACCGTCTGCTGGACTCCGCCCTGCCCTGCTCTGATTGGACGGCTGAGCTCAGCTGTTTACATGACACAGCAATAATGAATTAATTTGTTCATTCCTTCATTATAAAAGGAGAAACTCAAACAGTCGTTATGTCTCCCAATGAGCAACGTTTGTCTCTAAAATGTTCTGAGAATGTTACAATGTAACCAATGCAATGTTTTGGTAACGTTTTGACCAGCAAGTTTTCTTTAAGTTCCCGAAACGTTCTTCTTAAAGTTCAGCTAACGTTCTCCATAAATAATCAAAAAATGATAAAAAGTTCTTTTCTTGTTTACACATCACATTACATTTTCATTAAAAACATGTTGTATAATCTCAGTTTTCAGTAACATGTTGAATGTTGCTTTGAGAACGTTCTTCCTTTGTTCTCTGATCTTTCACCTCTCAGCGTCACCAAAACATCCTCAGAGAGTCGCAGCTCAAACGTTACATCTGCGTCAGCATTCAACCTCACAGCAACATTATCTGAAGTGAGAAACATCCTTAAAACGTTCTTTCAGTGTTAGATTAAAATGTTTTCTTCAAGACAATATTGCAACCTGTAGGGAACGTTCCCTGCTCGCTGGGACAAACTTCAGTCCGGAAAGATTTCAGCTCTGAGAAATGTTCCCGAAGTTTTAAAATGTTTTGATGTGAGCTGTGACATCTCTCTGTGTCTGTCTTTGACCTGCATGTGTGAAAAATGACGTAGAAATAAATATAAATGTTTTAAATGTTTAAAAAGTTTGGACATTGTTTTAAATGTTGTCGTGTGTCACATGATCCCGTGTGTCAGCTGTCCCTCCAGTTTTTTTCCACAAGATTCTTCTTCACTGATTTCTTTGTTCGCAGTTAAAAAATAACGAGTGATGACCTGAAAGCGCCGCCTGTGCTCCTGAAAGCAGGTCACGTGACAGCGGGTCACGTGACAGCGGGTGACAGCGGGTCACGTGACAGCGGGTCATGTGACGAGTTCTCAGTCAGAGCAGTGGAACCTGCACAAGGTTCTGGTGTTCTTTGTGTTGGACACAAAACAAACTGAGCTTCTTCTGTAGTTTTTGGGCACTGTGACTCGATGACATAAGCACCCCCTGCTCTCTAATCTGATCCGAGGTCAGTGTGTTCAGGCGTGATATCATCGGAGTCATGTCATCAGAGTCTGTCACATTCGAACTCGGGGCGGGTCTCAGAAGGGCGGGGCATATCGATGTAGAACACTTCCTTGTTGGCGGGCGGCGGCGTGCTGGGCGGGCTCTCAGGGGCGGGGTCAGGCTGGGGGCCGGGCGAGTACTTCTTCTCTGCACGGGTGGGAGGGACTTTGGGGCGGGCTTCGGCCTTGGGCTTGAAACGCTTGAGCTTGACGGAGTCCTTGGTGTCGCGTGTGCACGGCAGCAGCACCGCCACGTCTTTGCGGAACTTGGAGCTGAGGCCAAAGTAGATGAGCGGGTTGTAGAAGCTGGCGGATTTGGCGAAGAGCCGCGTGAAGATGCTGGTGAGGTTGGGCACGTGGAATCCGCAGGCGGACCACATGGACACCACGGCGTACGGCGACCACGCCAAGATGAAGGCCGTGCAGATCACGATGGAGACCTGTAAGGGAGCAGTGGTTACTGATGACGTCATCACTGATGACATCATCACTGATGACGAACACTCACGATGGTGACGTCCCGCTCCATCTTCCTCTGGCGGTCGGTGAGGTCGCCCTCGGCGGACAGGGCGTTCCCTCGCTTCACCGTCTTGATGATGGACACGTAGCAGAAGAGCATGACGAGCACGGGCACGAAGAAGCAGAAGACGAAGATGCAGATGATGTAGGACCTGTAGGCGCCTGAGTAGCTCGCTTTGGCCCAGTCGATCTCACACGTCCCGTACCCTCGGTCTGCAGGCAGGGGTCAGAGGTCACAGGTCACAGGTCTGCTCCGCAGTGTGTGGCGGAGATAAATGCTGTCATTTGGCTGATTTTTACTTTCGTCTATCGGTTTAGAAGACATGTCTTCTTGAAGAATTTTAAAAGAAAAAACAAAAAAGCAAAACATTTTAGGGAAAAAAAATTTACAGAAAAAGTTTATCGCCAAAATCTTTTTTTAAAAATATCTAATTAAAAAAATGTTCAAAAAGTTTTAAGGACAAAAATTATCAAAACATTTTAAAAATCACCAAAAATTTAAGTTTTAAGGAAAAGCAACACAACACGTTAAATAATTTTACAGAAAGACAAACTCAACATTTTTTTTAACAAAAAACTTTTAAAGGAAAATAATCACCAAAACTGTTTCAAGAAGAAAAACATTTTTTTTCTGAAGAGTAAAAAATCAACTAAAAAATGTATGTGTGTGTGTGTGTGTGTGTGTGCGTGTGTGTGCGTGTGTGTGCGTGTGCGTGTGCCTGTGCATGTGTGTGTGTGTGTGTCTCTTACCCTTGTAGCTGCCCCAGCCCAGCAGCGGTGCAGCAGACCAGAATCCGGCTGTGATCCAGATGAGCAGCAGACAGACGGAGATGCTCGTCCTGCTGATGTGACGCGCTGAAACACAACAAACACTTACAGGTTACACACCAGATACACACTCACCAACACACTTGTCTGTGTGTGTGTGTGTGGCGGAGGAGCTGCAGATAAGGTGGAGGTGTGACCTCTGACCTCTGCTGGGATGGCAGCCTTTGATGTAGCGGGTGATACTGATTACTGTCAGCGTGTTGATGCTGCTGAGACCAAAGACCAGCGTGAAGAACCCGTCCACCTGCACAAGACACATGGACAGGTGTGGACAGGTAACAAGTGGGGGCAGGTGAGAAGGGGTGACAAGTGAGGACAGGTGACGACAGGTAAGTCTCAGGTGTGTCCTGGGTGTGTCAAGTGAGTCTCAGGTGTGTCAGGTGAGTCTTAAGTGAGTCTCAGGTGTGTTAGGTATGTTTAAGGTGTGTCAGGTGAGTCTTAAGTGTGTCTCAGGTGTGTCAGGTGTGTCAGGTATGTTTCAGGTGTGTCAGGTGTGTCAAGTGTG
>NW_024643905.1:0-1921 GCF_008729295.1 Plectropomus leopardus
TGTTTATATGGTCACAGGTGAGTGTTTATCAGGTCACAGGTGAGTGTTTATATGGTCACAGGTGAGTGTTTATGTGGTCACAGGTGAGTGTTTGAGTGGTCACAGGGTTTACCTGGTCACAGCTTCTGCAGAGATATTTGATGATTTGGACTCTGCGTTTGTCTGAACAGAAGCTGCAGGATTCAACCTGACGAGCTGCTGAACGACAGAACAGGTCACACGATGTTTCAGCTCACCTGCAGCTCACATGGACTCAGGACAGACTCAGGTGAGCAGTTCTGAGATGTACAGAAACAGGTGTGCAGTGGGATAAAAGTGAGACTCACCTGTGCTCTTTCTGCAGGTGGTGGAATCAAACACCTTCTTCAGGATGAAGCTCAGATCAGCAGTCTGCAGGTTACCTGGACAGGTGAGGACAAGTGGAGACCGGTATCATCCTGTGTTTGCTGAAACATTTATGTCGACATCACTACATGCACACGCGCTCACCTGAGTTCACCTCGTGATCATCGGTGTTACCATGGAAACAGGGCCGGATAGCGCCGTGGTGCAGCCAAGAGTCGGAGGAGTTTACTTCCTCTTCCTGTTTCCTGTTCGGTTCAGTCTGCGCAGAGAGTTCATTCAAACATGGCAGCTGTTAAAAAAGTTCTGAAAATACTGAACTTTAACCCTTTGACACCTGAACAAATTGGTTTGATTTCTTCCAAAAATATGGAAAGAACACAATGAGCAACGTAACAAGAAATGGCCCCAAAATTAGCAAAATAATTAGTAACAAAAAAAAAACGAAAAACCTGAGGACAGGTAAATGCGTATAAATGTTTTGGTACATTTCAGGTAATAGTCTTGAAACTCATTTTTGGTAACTTCTTCCTGTGTTTTTCTTTTTTAAGAAATCAAGCCAATATTCTCAGGTTTGAAAGGGTTAAAGACCACAAAGGAAAGCACTTCAGATGTCACGCAGAGCTGAGCCAAATCACCGAGGAACACAAATCTAACATTCGTTTCTTACAGAGCAATATTAGAAATAAAAACAGTAAAGATACTCTGTCATGTATGTTTCATGTTATCAGCGTGTTACTGAAGTGTGTTGCTGAAGCGTGTTGTTGTTGAAGCGTGTGTGTTGCTGAAGCGTGTTACTGAAGCGTGTATAAATATTGCTGATAATCCTTAGCGTGTTGTTGCTGAAGCGTGTTGTTGCTGAAGCGTGTTACTGAAGCGTGTTGTTGCTGAAGCGTGTTCCTGAAACGTGTTGTTGCTGAAGCGTGTTACTGAAGCGTGTTGTTGCTGAAGCGTGTTGTTGCTGAAGCGTGTTACTGAAGCGTGTTGTTACTGAAGCATGTTGTTGCTGAAGCGTGTTCCTGAAACGTGTTGTTGCTGAAGCGTGTTGTTGCTGAAGCAGTGTTGCTGAAGCGTGTTACTGAAGCATGTTGTTGCTCAAACGTGTTGTTGTTGAAGCGTGTTGTTGCTGAAGCGTGTTGTTGCTGAAGCGTGTTACTGAAGCGTGTTGTTGCTGAAGCGTGTTGCCTGAAGCGTGTTGCTGAAGCGTGTTACTGAAGCCTGTTGTTGCTGAAGTGTGTTGCTGAAGCGTGTTCCTGAAGCGTGTTGTTGCTGAAGCGTGTTGTTGCTGAAGCGTGTTGTTGCTGAAGCGTGTTACTGAAGCGTGTTACTGAAGCGTGTTGTTGCTGAAGCATGTTGTTGCTGAAGCGTGTTACTGAAGCGTGTTGTTGCTGAAGCGTGTTGTTGCTGAAGCGTGTTACTGAAGCGTGTTGTTGCTGAAGCGTGTTGTTGCTGAAGCGTGTTACTGAAGCGTGTTGTTGCTGAAGCGTGTTACTGAAGCGTGTTGCTGAAGCGTGTTGCTGAAGCGTGTTGTTGCTGAAGCGTGTTACTGAAGCATGTTGTTGCTGAAGCGTGTTGTTGC
>NW_024643906.1:0-201 GCF_008729295.1 Plectropomus leopardus
TCCGGTGCGGAGGGCTGTACATGCTCTGGTTTCTCTTCATAGCGCACAAGTCTTTCGCCTTTTACTAAAGACTTCCGTGGAGAGGAACACCACTGGGTTGAACCTATTTTTGACAGGCTTTGCCATTTGGTTGAGCCTTGTGCATTTGTGAACGGCAAGCCTAGACTGGAGCGATTCACCACGGGCGGGCGTGACGCGCAG
>NW_024643907.1:0-220 GCF_008729295.1 Plectropomus leopardus
TCGTGCCCAATGGAGACGACGGCACCACGACAAGTGAGACCCGCCCCGGGAGGTTGCACTGGGCAGCAAGCGCTTGGGGGTCATCGCTTCTCGGCCTTTTGGCCAAGATCAAGTGTAGTATCTGTTCTTATCAGTTTAATATCTGATACGTCCTCTATACGGGGACAACATACTAAACGGATTTTTGGCAGCAGGGGCCGAACAAGGGGCTTGCCCCATT
>NW_024643908.1:0-218 GCF_008729295.1 Plectropomus leopardus
AGCAGCCATTCTCGTGCCCAATGGAGACGACGGCACCACGACAAGTGGGACCCGCCCCAGGGGGTTGCACTGGGCAGCAAGCGCTTGGGGGTCATCGCTTCTCGGCCTTTTGGCTAAGATCAAGTGTAGTAGCTGTTCTTATCAGTTTAATATCTGATACGTCCTCTATACGGGGACAACATATTAAATGGATTTTTGGCAGCAGGGGCCGAACAAGG
>NW_024643909.1:0-371 GCF_008729295.1 Plectropomus leopardus
CACCAGAAACTGGCTTTCATCAATCTTCATTTTTAGTGTTGTGTGTGTGTGTGTGTGTGTGTGTGTGTGTTGTAAAAGCAGAGCTGGCTGCCAGCAGTGGTTAAGGGGAAAAAAAGAAAGAACAAATTTAACCAACTCCAGATTTCAAAGCTTTGAGTGGGTACGGATGTGCGTGTGTGCGCGTGTGCGCGTGTATGTGTGTGTATGTGTGCATGTGCGTGTGAAAATTAATTGGAAAACAGTAAAATGATTCCATTACTCAAGCTGTCAGGTAGATTGAGATTAAAGCCTCCCCTACGTGTTTGTGTCTCTGCTGTGACTCTATTTGTACAACAGAATATCCCCCTAACATACCTACACACGTCTTGGCT
>NW_024643910.1:0-397 GCF_008729295.1 Plectropomus leopardus
TTATGCACTATGGCAGTGCGATTTGGAAGGCGGCACAAGCGAGGCTCACCGTGAGCGTAATGACTGGGACCACGAGGGTCTTTGGCCGCTCCGGTGCGGAGGGCTGTACATGCTCTGGTTTCTCTTCATAGCGCACAAGTCTTTCGCCTTTTACTAAAGACTTCTGTGGAGAGGAACACCACTGAGTTGAACCTATTTTTGACAGGCTTTGCCATTTGGTTGAGCCTTGTGCATTTGTGAACAGCAAGCCTAGACTGGAGCGATTCACCACGGGCGGGCGTGACGCCCAGGCAGCTGTTCTCGTGCGCAAGCAGCCATTCTCGTGCCCAATGGAGACGACGGCACCACAACAAGTGAGACCCGCCCCAGGAGGTTGCACTGGGCAGCAAGCGCTTGG
>NW_024643911.1:0-258 GCF_008729295.1 Plectropomus leopardus
GGTGCGGAGGGCTGTACATGCTCTGGTTTCTCTTCATAGCGCACAAGACTTTCGCCTTTTACTAAAGACTTCCGTGGAGAGGAACACCACTGAGTTGAACCTATTTTTGACAGGCTTTGCCATTTGGTTGAGCCTTGTGCATTTGTGAACAGCAAGCCTAGACTGGAGCGATACACCACGGGCGGGCGTGACGCGCAGGCAGCTGTTCTCATGCGCAAGCAGCCACTCTCGTGCCCAATGGAGACGACGGCACCACGA
>NW_024643912.1:0-215 GCF_008729295.1 Plectropomus leopardus
GCTGTACATGCTCTGGTTTCTCTTCATAGCGCACAAGTCTTTCGCCTGTTACTAAAGACTTCCGTGGAGAGGAACACCACTGAGTTGAACCTATTTTTGACAGGCTTTGTCATTTGGTTGAGCCTTGTGCATTTGTGAACAGCAAGCCTAGACTGGAGCGATTCACCACGGGCGGGCGTGACGCGCAGGCAGCTGTTCTCGTGCGCAAGCAGCCA
>NW_024643913.1:0-206 GCF_008729295.1 Plectropomus leopardus
GTGTGTGTGTGCCTCTCTGTGTGGTAGCTGGAGTTCTCAAAGCGGGTGTAGAAGAGGTTGAGGTCATCCAGCAGGTTGTCTGTGGAGCTCACGGAGCTGATGGTGGTCCTGTAGTCCGTGATGTGCTGCAGGCCTGGCCACATTCGCCCGGCATCAGCCGTGGAGTAGAGGCCATCCAGCTTCTCTCTGTACTGCCTCTTAGCCGC
>NW_024643914.1:0-229 GCF_008729295.1 Plectropomus leopardus
TGCATTAAAATTCAAGGCTTGGCTTTAGGTGATTTCATAAGTTTTAAACTCTATACTGTATTAAAATAAAGGGCTACCCAGAAGGCAGGAGAGAAATCAGTATTTTAGAGCCTTAAAAAAAGCAAGAAAACTATAATCGAAGCAGAATAAACCTTTACATAAAATGATCAGCAGTAAGATTTTTTCTTTTTAGGTTTAATTATGTAAAATGATGTAACATCAGACCTTG
>NW_024643915.1:0-219 GCF_008729295.1 Plectropomus leopardus
ACACACACACTGACAACACACACACACACACACACACACACACACACACACACACACACACTGACGACACACACTGACAACACACACACACACACACACACACTGACGACACACACTGACAACACACACACACAGACAACACACACACACACACACACACTGACAACACACACTGACAACACACACACACACACACACTGACAACACACACACACACAC
>NW_024643916.1:0-3053 GCF_008729295.1 Plectropomus leopardus
ACAGGTAGGGACAGAGAGAGACAGATGGAGACAGGTAGGGACAGAGACAGGTGAATCACTACACGAATGAAAACAGCAACAACTGAACACTGAAGACTGACTACATTTTTGTCCGTCTCTCTGTCTGTTTGTCTATGTGTCTTTCTGTCTGTCCCTCTGTGTGTCTCTACTTGTGTCTACCTGTCCAGTGCAGAGTCCGACCACCAGGTCAGAGATGAAGGTGTCCTCAGTCTCTCCGGAGCGATGGCTGACCATCACACCCCAACCACTGCTCTGAGCCAGCTTACACCTGAGGGACGGACAGGAGAGACGGACAGGAGAGACGGACAGGAGAGAGGGAGGGGGGAGAGGGACAGGAGAGAGGGAGGGGGGAGATGGACAGGAGCAAAGACAAGTTAGTTAAATTTTGTCTCAAATTCAGTCATTCAACATAAAGACAGACAGGTGTTCAGGTGGACAGGTGGACAGGTGGACAGGTGTCTTACGCCTGGATGGACTCGGTGACGGAGCCGATCTGGTTGACTTTGAGCAGGAGACAGTTGCAGGCCTTTTTGTCCACAGCCTGCTGGATCCTCTTGGGATTGGTCACTGTCAGGTCGTCTCCTACGATCTGATTGGTCAGAGACACACAGACAGGTGAGCGTCTCTAAAGTCTCCGTGCTCGTCCTCAGGAGTGTCTCTATGACTGTCTCTCACCTGGATGTCTGTGGAGGCGGTGAACTTGGACCAGTTCTCCCAGTCGTCCTGGTCGAAGGGATCTTCGATGGACTGGACTGGAGACACAGAGAGAGACAGACAGGTGGAGACAGAGAGACAGACAGGTGGAGACACAGTAAATACAGAGTGTCCCCTGCAGGCTCAGCTTCTGTTTTTGAGTTAAAAAAACAAAAAGGATGGCATGTTTTCTTTAAAAAATGAGAAAAAATAAAATCAAATCAAATTTAAAACAAACAGAAAAAAAGCCACATTTTTAAAATGAAAATATTTGAAAAAAATCCAATAAAAATGTTCAAGGATTTTTTTAAACAAAAGTACTGAATGTTTTTTTTGTTTGTTTTTTTTAAATCTGTACGAACAAATAAAAAACGGCAAAAGATTTTAAAGAGTAAAATAACGATCAAAAGTTTTTAAACAAAAAGGGATCGTCAGAAAACGGTGAATCTGGAGCGTCTGCAGGCCCGTTTCCTCTCAAAGCTGAAATCGTTGGTCATGAGCGGATCGGTGAACCGCGACAGGACGAGCGCGTGAGCGCTGGGCTCACCGGGGTAGTTCTTGATGAAGCTGCGGTACAGGTCGCCCAGCTTCTCGCCGCTGATGTGGCGGGACGGGTCGTCGGGGGACTTGAAGTCCAGGTCGTACTTCCCGCTGCGGAAGAACTCGGACGCCGCCACGTCCATCCCGATGATGATCTTATCGGGGTAACCGGCCTTCTCGATGGCGGACTTCAGCAGCTCCAGAGCTGCAGGGACAGAAGGACAGAGGGACGGGAGGTAAGAGGGACGGGAGGTAAGAGGGACAGAGGGACAGGAGGTAAGAGGGACAGGAGGACAGAGGGACGGGAGGTAAGAGGGACAGAGGGACAGGAGGTAAGAGGGACAGGAGGACAGAGGGACGGGAGGTAAGAGGGACGGGAGGTAAGAGGGACAGAGGGACAGGAGGTAAGAGGGACAGGAGGACAGAGGGACGGGAGGTAAGAGGGACAGAGGGACAGGAGGTAAGAGGGACAGGAGGACAGAGGGACGGGAGGTAAGAGGGACGGGAGGTAAGAGGGACAGAGGGACGGGAGGTAAGAGGGACAGAGGGACGGGAGGTAAGAGGGACAGAGGGACAGGAGGACAGAGGGACGGGAGGTAAGAGGGACAGAGAGACAGGAGGACAGAGGGACGGGAGGTAGGAGGGACAGAGGGACACAGTTGTGATGTCAGAGTGAGGTTGGGTCTGCAGGTAAAACAGCTGTCACAAAATATATGAGAGGGACAGGATCAGTGAGACAGTTGGACAGGGGACAGAGGTACAGGGGACAGGGGACAGGAGGACATCTCACCCTCGTTGTTCTCCAGGATGTTGGGGGCGAAGCCGCCCTCGTCTCCCACGTTGGTGGCGTCTTTGCCATATTTGGCTTTAATGACGTTCTTCAGGTTGTGATACACCTGAAGACAAAAACACACCTGAGTACTACTGACAGTACTACTGACACACAGTACTACTGACAGTACTACTGACACACAGTACTACTGACACACAGTACTACTGACACAGTACTACTGACAGTACTACTGACACACAGTACTACTGACACACAGTACTACTGACACAGTACTACTGACAGTACTACTGACACACTGTACTACTGACACACAGTACTAGTGACACACTGTACTACTGACAGAGTACTGACAGAGTACTGACAGAGTACTGACAGAGTACTGACAGAGTACTGACCTCGGCTCCGATCCTCATGGCCTCGTGGAAGTTGGCGGCGCCGACGGGGAGGATCATGAACTCCTGCATGGCGAGCTTGTTTCCGGCGTGACTTCCTCCGTTGATGACGTTGAAGGCCTGAAGAGGAAACACGACGGCGACCGTGACTCAACGCGTCTGTGATCAATATCAGCTGATCGATCAGTGATCAAAGCCCCGCCCACTCACAGGGACAGGAAGTATAACGTCTTTGTGTCCGGCCAGGTCGGCGATGTGGCGGTAAAGAGGGACGCCCTTCTCCGCGGCGCCGGCCTTACAGACGGCCAGAGACACACCCAGGATGGCGTTAGCTCCGAACTTAGCTGCCAGACACAGAGACCGAGACAGACAGAGACAGAGACCGAGACAGACAGAGACAGAGACAGACACAGACACAGACACAGACACAGACACAGACACAGACACAGAGACCGAGACAGACAGAGACAGACAGAGACAGAGACAGAGACAGACAGACACAGACACAGACCCAGAGACCGAGACAGACAGAGACAGAGACCGAGACAGACCGAGACAGACAGAGACAGACAGAGACAGAGACAGACACAGAGACAGACATAGACAAAGAGACA
>NW_024643917.1:0-519 GCF_008729295.1 Plectropomus leopardus
AATAGAGCATGTTGAAGAAATGACCAAAAATCGCATACTATAGTATGGCAAAAAATCTCAAATTTTGACATCTCCCAAAAATGCCTGAAGACACTTATTATAGCTCATAGCGACGCGCCATAGCCTAGCTTGTTCAAAACAGTGCCAAAAAAAGGCCAAAAAGTCATAATATAGCATGTTGAAAAACTGACCAAAAATCGCATACTATCGCAAAAAATCTCAAATTTTGACATTTCCCAAAAGTGGCTGAAAACTGTTTATTATAGCTCATAGAGACGTGCCATAGCCTAGCATGTTCAAAACCGTGGCAATAAAAAGGCCAAAAAGTCATAATATAGCATATTGAAAAAATGACCAAAAATCACATACTATAGTATGGCAAAAAATCTCAAATTTTGACATCTCCCAAAAATGCCTGAAGACACTTATTATAGCTCATAGAGACGCGCCATAGCCTAGCATGTTCAAAACTGTGCCAAAAAAATGCCCAAAAGTCATAAAATGGCCTCTTGAAAAAAT
>NW_024643918.1:0-265 GCF_008729295.1 Plectropomus leopardus
ACCCGACACAGGTAACTGCACCCAACACAGGTATCTGTACCCGACACAAGTAACTGTACCCGACACAAGTAACTGTACCCAACACAGGTAACTGCACCCGACACAGGTAACTGCACCCGACACAGGTAACTGCACCCGACACAGGTAACTGCACCCGACACAGGTAACTGCACCCGACACAGGTAACTGCACCCAACACAGGTAACTGCACCCGACATAGGTAACTGCACCCGACACAGGTAACTGCACCCGACACAGGTAACTG
>NW_024643919.1:0-367 GCF_008729295.1 Plectropomus leopardus
TATACTGTAGAACAGCATCACCAGCTGGAGGACCTATTCTACCAAAATTCAAAGAGGTCCTGTTACTAAAATTTCCTCCCAGCAAAGGTCCCAGCCTCATACCTAAAATCAATTAGTCAATTAATTAATTGAACATTTTACTTCAGTTATGATCAATGAACAATTATTTTGCTTTTTTAAATTCTTTGTGGTTTGTTTTTTTGCCCTCATAGTTTGGGTGTAAGATTTTCCTCGGTGTCGTGCGAGTATGAGACAGAGCCCGAAAGCTGGCTAGAGGTTCTGAATGTTGTTTTTACCCACTGGAGCGGGCTGTCGCACATGTCCAAAACTGGAGTGGCTGGAGCGGGCTGTCGAACTGGAGCGGCTC
>NW_024643920.1:0-302 GCF_008729295.1 Plectropomus leopardus
CAATGTAATCTGCTTAAGATCTATGTGTAGGATCTTTTCATATATTACCACCATCTTTGACATATCCTACTATGATTTGTACACACGTGGACAAAATTGTTGGTACCCTTCGGTTAATGAAAGAAAAACTCACAATGGTCACAGAAATAACTTGAATCTGACAAAAGTTATAATAAATAAGAATTCTATGAAATTTAACCAATTAAAGTCAGACATTGCTTTTCAACCATGCTTCAACAGAATTATTTAAAAAAATAAACTCATGAAACAGGCCTGGACAAAAATGATGGTACCCTTAACTT
>NW_024643921.1:0-276 GCF_008729295.1 Plectropomus leopardus
AAAAAAAAAACTCAAAGAAAATAAAAAAAACACATCAATTCACCCAATCAAACACAGACAATAAGACAATGCAGGTGGAGGGCTACAGTCTTTGCAGAAGTGCTACACACTTCAAGCGGGTCATCAATGAACATTGGAAGGGAGTACTTCTGTATGAATCTATAATTGTTTTTTTCAAAATCCTTAAAAATATGTTTAAGGGATCATATTTGACCCTTTTTTTCCTACGTTTAAAAGCTCTGAATAAACTACAACTATAATAAATAAGATTAAATG
>NW_024643922.1:0-271 GCF_008729295.1 Plectropomus leopardus
AAAAAAAAAACTCAAAGAAAATAAAAAAAACACATCAATTCACCCAATCAAACACAGACAATAAGACAATGCAGGTGGAGGGCTACAGTCTTTGCAGAAGTGCTACACACTTCAAGCGGGTCATCAATGAACATTGGAAGGGAGTACTTCTGTATGAATCTATAATTGTTTTTTTCAAAATCCTTAAAAATATGTTTTAGGGATCATATTTTGACCCTTTTTTTCTACGTTTTAAAAGCTCTGAATAAACTACAACTATAATAAATAAGAT
>NW_024643923.1:0-431 GCF_008729295.1 Plectropomus leopardus
CAGCCTTTCTCTAACTGTGAATGTCGGCAGGCTGTCGGCAGCTATAGGAGAAGTAGGCCGACTCAAAAGTAAAATGATTAATAGCACAGAAGTTTGACAGAAGCTGAAGTCAGAGTCCTGCAGTCAGGAGAGGTTGGCCTATTATCAGCACAATGTGCTTAAATTTACCTGAAGTTTGTTTCAGATGGAGCTTTTCATTTTTATATAATGATGGAAAGTAAATAATAATAAATCAGATGTTTATTACTCTCCAACACACCATGGTCACATGACACTGTGTCAGTGAACTATGAGGACAAAAAACAAACCACAAAAAAAGAGCAAAATAATCAATCTTTGATCGTAATCAAAGTAAAATGTTCAGTTAATGGTGATATTGATTTTAGGTTTGAGGCTCGGACCTTTGCTGGGAGGACATTTTAGTGCCTGGA
>NW_024643924.1:0-264 GCF_008729295.1 Plectropomus leopardus
TTAGCATTATCTAATCTAGACCCCATTCAAAGATGTTTGTTTTTTTAATGACTACAGTCTGTAACACATACTACACCCACTGGCATGCAGCATTGTCACAGTGCACAGAGAGTGTGCGTGAAGTGAAAGGCACATAATAAATGTTACGATAAGTTCACAATGACACTCAGCTTTACAGGACTTTACATTCCAGTATTGTAAACTGAAACTTTTCTTTAGCACTTAAAGTTTAACTGGTATGTTAGTGTTTTTGATGGGCATTGA
>NW_024643925.1:0-250 GCF_008729295.1 Plectropomus leopardus
TATGGCAGATAGTTAATGGATTTGAACAGCAAATATCTTGTTTTGTAATGTATTCCTTTGTGTTCACAATAGTTTTTCAGTGATGGATGAAACACCTGTGGTTGTTAGTGTATTTTAGCATTATCTAATCTAGACCCCATTCAAAGATGTTTGTTTTTTTAATGACTACAGTCTGTAACACATACTACACACACTGGCATGCGGCATTGTCACAGTGCACAGAGAGTGTGCGTGAAGTGAAAGGCACATA
>NW_024643926.1:0-210 GCF_008729295.1 Plectropomus leopardus
CTGTGGGTAAGACATCCAGACAGCAGTGGGAAGAGCTCAGTTGGTGTGGAATGTCCTCCAGATTTTTGTCATTGATTGGATTAAACTGCGTCATGGTGTTTAAATGGTTTTTAGACAGACACAGCACAGATCCTGAACCTGGTGTTGAAGAATTCACAGCCTATCTAATATTCTGAATTTTCTCTCTAAAGAAAAAAGCAAAGTCATTGC
>NW_024643927.1:0-2556 GCF_008729295.1 Plectropomus leopardus
AGCACACACACACGCACACACACACACACACACACACACACACACACACACACACTCTCTCGCTCTCTCTCTCTCTATGCAGACCCCCCGGTAGAGCTCCGGTAAACAGCCGGTACAGCCTGTCTGTCTCTCCTTTGTTCCTCGGACCCCCCTCTGTCTCTGAGACCCTCTGAGTCTCTGATGTGTCCTCCGTAGAGCGCGCGTCCCTGATGATAACCGATGCACGGACGCATTGTTGAGCCGCGCTGTGATTGGTCAGTGTTAAAGGTGCTCTTACCTGTGAGTTGAGTCGGTGTGATGCGTTCAGGATCCGCTCCTGCTGCTGCTGCTGCGGATTAAAGCGGCGCTCAGCCTTTTATAACCGCCCCCCAGTCCTCATTGGCTCCTATTTACAGTCCATTCATTCCATTGGACGGAGAGCCGCTGGGGTCACATGATCTGACTCTCTCTCTCCCTCTCTCTCTCTCTCTCCCTCTCTCAGCAGGTTCACTTCCTGCCGCAGTGCCTCTGAGCAGCACTCTGTAGGTTTCAGTCCGCAGTGACTTCAGGTGTCTGTAGTCACAGATTTATTCAAAGACATCATGTCGACTGCGTCTGTCCACTGCAGAGACGTGTCAATGCCACCAACATATTGTTGAGGGCAAAACTGTGAACAAACACAAGTCATAAGAAATTTTGGATTCCTTCATTTTTTTATATTTATTTATTTATTTATGGTTCCCTTTTTTCTTTTTTTTAGATATTTTTACTAATATTGTTTTTTATTTTAAATTTAGTTACTTATTACAGTTTTTAGTTTCATTTTTATTTATTATTACTATTAATTTAATTATTAATTGTGTGTGTGTGTGTGTGTGTGTATATATACACACACACATATGTATATAAATAATTATTTGTTTATTATTTTTCCTTTTCATTTTTCCAAACTTGTTTATTTCTATATTGACTTTTTTCATAAATGTTTTTATGCATTTCTTATTTATTATGCAAATGTGTAGAATTGGCTGGAGCATGAAACATTGTTTGGAGGCTGCAAGAGGATGCTGGAGGCTGCAGGAGGATGCTAGAGGCTGCAGGAGGATGCAAGAGGATGCTGGAGGATGCAAGAGGATACTGGAGGCTACAGGAGGATGCTGGAGGATGAAGGAGGATGTTGGAGGCTACAGAAGGATGCTGGGGGCTGCAAGAGGATGCTGAAGGATGCTGGAGGCTACAAGAGAATGCTGGATGCTGCAAGAGGATGCTGGAGGCTGCAAGAGGACGCTGGATGCTGCAGGAGGATACTGGAGGTAGCAGGAGGATGCTGGAGGCTGCAGGAGGATGCTGGAGGCTGCTGGAGGCTGCAGGAGGATGCTGGAAGATGCTGGAGGATGCTGGAGGCTGCAGGAGGATGCTGGAGGCTGCAGGAGGATGCTGGAGGCTGCAGAAGAATGCTGGAGGCTGCTGGAGGCTGCTGGAGGCTGCTGGAGGATGCTGGAGGATGCTGGAGGATGCTGGAGGATGCTGGAGGCTGTAGGAGGATGCTGGAGGCTGCTGGAGGATGCTGGAGGATGCTGGAGGATGCTGGAGGCTGCTGGAGGATGCTGGAGGCTGCTGGAGGATGCTGGAGGCTGCAGGAGGATGCTGGAGGATGCTGGAGGATGCTGGAGGCTGTAGGAGGATGCTGGAGGCTGCTGGAGGATGCTGGAGGATGCTGGAGGATGCTGGAGGCTGCTGGAGGATGCTGGAGGATGCTGGAAGATGCTGGAGGCTGCTGGAGGATGCTGGAGGATGCTGGAGGCTGCAGGTTGTGGGATGGAGTAGGATGGCAGTTGAGAGTGGAACCAGGGCCAACAGAGCATGTTGGAGGACAGGGGTCCCCAGCCGAGGGCACTCCTCCAGCTGACATCAGTCAGGGCTGAAGGTAGGTTTACATCATGTTGTCCTCTGTCCTCCGTCCAACAGTCTATCCTCTGATCAGTCCTCTGTCCAATAATCAGTCCTCTGTCCAACAGTCACTCCTCTGTCCAATAATCTGTCCTCTGTCCCATAGTCTGTCCTCTGTCCAGGAGGGGGAGGGGTCTGTGGTGACAAAGCACTTTCTCCTGCAGCTTTAAATATTTTATCACCTACAGGAGGCAGTGTGTGTGTGCGTGTGTGTGTTTGACTTCTCTTATTTCTGATCTATACGACAGATAAAAAGCTATAAATAAATAAACCAGTGGTTAACATAGAGAGCATCTATGCATTTTATTACAGTGAATTATAATTAATTCATAATTCTACATAAACTCAGAATGATTTCTGACCCTCAAACATCACAGAGCGACTCATCATTATTAGAGTCAGGTGTCTCCTGAATGATCCTGAGGGGGCTCTTAATGCATCATGAATACCTGTACTCACCTGTACTCTCCTACACTCACCTGTACTCTCCTGTACTCACCTGTACTCACCTGTACACACCTGTACTCACTTGTACACACCTGTACTCACCTGTACTCCCCTGTACTCACCTGTACTCACCTGTACTCACCTGTACACACCTGTACTCACCTGTACTCTCCTGTACTC
>NW_024643928.1:0-399 GCF_008729295.1 Plectropomus leopardus
TGCATTGTATCAGCAACTGATGGCATTCTGTCCACAGAAAACCTTTTTCATCTGAGCTTTGGCGAAGAGCTTCATTGCGAAGCATCTTGAACCTCCAACTCTCATCTTTTCCACAGCATCCAGCAGCTCTGGGATCTGCTGCTGGTCCTTGACATTGAGAACAACATATCTTCCTCCACAGCTCTCACAGAGCTCCTGGATGTCTCTGCTTTCTTTTACAAAGTTAACAACAGCTGGAGCTGTAGGATCTGACTCCACAGTGAACAGAATCAAGGTGAAGTCATTGACTCGAGAGCTGAACGTGTCCTGGATGGTCTCTAACTCTCCCTTGTCTTTATCGGTGAGGGGACCCACAGGTAGGACCAGGATGAAGGCGTGGACGCCCTCAGGATCACAGAG
>NW_024643929.1:0-231 GCF_008729295.1 Plectropomus leopardus
CAATAAATAAATCAATACAAAAAAATGTTTCCTTGGTAAAATAAACATAAGAGAGACCTTCTTCTAAGGTTTACGGGTGTCTTTACAGTTAAAATAAAATCATAAAATCAAAAAGAAAAAACAGTTGAAAAGTCTGAGACACAGCTCTCAAGTGGACAAGGAACAATTATAAATAAAATAAATAAATAAAAAAATAATTCCTTGGGAAGATTAACAGAAGGGAGACATTCT
>NW_024643930.1:0-204 GCF_008729295.1 Plectropomus leopardus
TTTCCTTGGTAAAATAAACACAAGAGAGACCTTCTTCTAAGGTTTACGGGTGTCTTTACAGTTAAAATAAAATCATAAAATCAAAAAGAAAAAACAGTTGAAAAGTCTGAGACACAGCTCTCAAGTGGACAAGGAACAATTATAAATAAAATAAATGAATAAAAAAATAATTCCTTGGGAAGATTAACAGAAGGGAGACATTCT
>NW_024643931.1:0-323 GCF_008729295.1 Plectropomus leopardus
CAGTAAATCTAACACTGAAGAAGACTGACGTCATCACCTGTGGAGGTAAACCCAAGCCCCCGGGAAGTGCGCCACCCTCTGAAGCAAAATGTACATAGTGGCCGAAAGTGGAACTACAGCGTCACGTGACGCACACTGGCGCAGAGACTTTTCCGCGTTTGTTAACATCGGGAAAGAGACCTCCTTAAATCACTGGATCATTTTTTTTGAGACATGTTGACTTTTCAGAACGCATTTTTTTATAGGTACTTAACGTAGTACTTACTTAAAGATTAACTGTGTATTAATACACAGGGCAATATTACAAGCAGCACCTTTTATTA
>NW_024643932.1:0-342 GCF_008729295.1 Plectropomus leopardus
GGAAACGCCTTTCATTAGTAGAGCTGGATATCTTTTTTTTTTTTTTGAAACACTGACTTGTTTCACTTTTCCGCACAATACAACATGAAATGCATTTGTTTTTTTGTTGACTACACCTGTCCTGGGGACCTGACCCCTTATCACAAGCAAGACTGAGAATAAATAAAAACCCAAAAAAATGGATAAAGTCAATGCGCAAAGGTAGATATTAAATTCCATTACATCCTGTAGCCACACAAATACCAAAAAAATCCCATTTGGACTATGTTAAATGGCTAGTTTGTACAATTATAACAATAGTTGTTATTATTATTATATTATTATTATTCCCTAACTTCTTAA
>NW_024643933.1:0-405 GCF_008729295.1 Plectropomus leopardus
TTGTTGTTCTCGGAGTGTACAGTTGTTGTCATTGTTGTTCTCGGAGTGTACAGTTGTAGTTGTTGTTCTCGGAGTGTACAGTTGTTGTCATTGTTGTTCTCGGAGTTTACAGTTGTAGTTGTTGTTCTCAGAGTTTACAGTTGTTGTCATTGTTGTTCTCGGAGTGTACAGTTGTTGTCATTGTTGTTCTCGGAGTTTACAGTTGTTGTCATTGTTGTTCTCGGAGTGTACAGTTGTTGTCATTGTTGTTCTCGGAGTGTACAGTTGTTGTCATTGTTGTTCTCGGAGTGTACAGTTGCGCTTGTTTTCAGAGCGTGTTGTTGTGGTTGTTTTCAGTGTGTACGGTTGTTGTCGTTGTTCTCAGTATGTACTGTTGTTGATTACAGAGCGTGTTGTTGTTTTCGC
>NW_024643934.1:0-232 GCF_008729295.1 Plectropomus leopardus
GTTTTGAGTAATGTGGTAAAATTCAAAACACCTGCCGTGATTCTAAAATAGCCTTTCAGCAATTGTGTTGCTTAAATATCAGCAGGTACCTGTTTCTGGACAGAACTAAGCTGATATGAGCTGTTTCCTCCTGTTTCAGTCTCTGACAGGGGTGCCCAAACTTTTTTAAATGGGGGCCATATTAGATATTGGGAAAAACCCTGAGAGTCAGCTGCTTCTGGGATCAGACTGG
>NW_024643935.1:0-288 GCF_008729295.1 Plectropomus leopardus
ATGAAGGCCCATTCATAGATGTGTATCCTGTTGTGATGGTTTTGAGACGAGTTGTTGGTGGCTCATCACCATTTCAATGCCCATCAAAAACACTAACATACCAGTTAAACTTTAAGTGCTAAAGAAAAGTGTCAGTTTACAATACTGGAATGTAAAGTCCTGTAAAGCTGAGTGTCATTGTGAACTTATCGTAACATTTATTATGTGCCTTTCACTTCACGCACACTCTCTGTGCACTGTAACAATGCTGCATGCCAGTGTGTGTAGTATGTGTTACAGACTGTAGTC
>NW_024643936.1:0-212 GCF_008729295.1 Plectropomus leopardus
CTGCTCCACGGGAGGTTTCTGTCCTCCCTGAGCTCGCCTTAGGACACCTGCGTTACCGTTTGACAGGTGTACCGCCCCAGTCAAACTCCCCACCTGCCACTGTCCCCGGAGCGGGTCACGCCCGGCGGGGCCGGGCGCTTGACACCAGAAGCGAGAGCCCGCTCCGGGCTCGCCTCCCCGCCTCACCGGGTAAGTGAAAAAACGATAAGAGT
>NW_024643937.1:0-286 GCF_008729295.1 Plectropomus leopardus
TCACACTCACACTCACTCTCACATTCACGCTTACGCTCACGCTCACGCTCACGTTCACGTTCACACTCACACTCACACTCACACTCACACTCACTCTCACACTCACACTCACTCTCACATTCACGCTTACGCTCACGCTCACGCTCACGTTCACGTTCACACTCACACTCACACTCACACTCACACTCACTCTCACACTCACACTCACTCTCACATTCACGCTTACGCTCACGCTCACGCTCACGTTCACGTTCACACTCACACTCACACTCACACTCACACTCAC
>NW_024643939.1:0-250 GCF_008729295.1 Plectropomus leopardus
AAGTAGCCCAGAAAGAAAAATGAACAGTAGTTCTTTTTAAAAATATACTATATAATAAGAGTCGTTTCACTGAGCAAGAGCCGGATAAGACACCTGCTAATGCTAATGCTAATCCAGGGACAGGGGACAGTTTTCCTGAGAAGGTAAATAGTATTGTCAAACATGTAGTGGTGGAAAGTAACTAAGTACATTTACTTAAGTAATGTGTACAATTCTTTACTTTATTTAAGTATTTTCATTTCATGTTACA
>NW_024643940.1:0-433 GCF_008729295.1 Plectropomus leopardus
AACCGATACCGATAACCGATAACTTTCAGCTCCTAAAGGCCGATACCTAACCGATAACCAATAACACACACATATACCTAAGATCATGAAATCAATACTATGAACAAAACCAAAAACAGGGAGGGCCTCATTCATTGCCTTTTCCATATTACGAGCATTATCTCGTAAGACAACATGCACCATCTCCTTCTTAATATTCCACCGCTGTAGCATAGCTTCAAAAGTCTGTTGAATCATTATACCTGTGTGTGATCCGGGCAGCTCCTGGGAGTGCAACACCGCTCTGTACATTTTAAAGTCTGTATTTATCCACTGCGCGGTCAGACTTATCATGCTTACAGGGCTGACATCACAAGTCCATATATCGATGGTAAAGCTCGTCTTTCACGTTGTTATCAATCAAAGTGTGAATACATTTGGCAATCGCATCATA
>NW_024643941.1:0-545 GCF_008729295.1 Plectropomus leopardus
GGCTCAAATGTAGAAAAGAATAGTATTTTGAAGCAAAATGACTTTCCCAAGCAAGCTATAACAATAACAACAACAACAACAACAACAACAACAACAATAATAATAATAATAATAACAAGAAGAAGAAGAAAAAGAAGATGAAGAAGGAGAATAAGCATAAGAATAATAATGAGAAGAAGAATCATTTATTCATATAGCACTTACGGTCTGAAACTTTTTTTTATTTAGCTAAATTATATAGTTCAGTGTAGTCTGTTAAATATTTTTGGTCAGAAAATATCCAATTTTTTTTTAAAATATGTGTTTCACTTGCTCCCGCTGATTGCCTTTGTATATGTATTAAGAAACAAAAAAACCTAACCATGTACCCCATGCATATTATTATTATTATCATTATGTGTTAATAGATAAATGGGCCGCATAGTAGGAACAAAAGGAATAATATCCAGGAAACATTTAAATAAAAACAAGAAATATATATATCTTCAACCCTTTGTTCACCATTTAGTGCATACATATAACCAAATACAAAGTCAACGAAGCCA
>NW_024643942.1:0-754 GCF_008729295.1 Plectropomus leopardus
ATTCTTATTCTAATTATTATTATTATTACTTATTCATTTATTGATGCTGTACTTTTCAGTTTCAGTTCTGTTCTTCTGTTGCGGGATACGGTGGTGATGGTTCGGGGCTGTTCATAGATGATAATAGTTTTTTGAATCATTCATAAAATCATTTTCAGGTCTCCCCACCATCAATCTGCTGAGGGGGATCCCGTGCTCGTTGGATATGAAGGCTGCAGGCTGCCCCTCGCCGCCCTCGTTCGTGCCGCGCTTCTTCACCAGATACACAGACAAAATGAGCTTCAAGGAGAGGACGTTTAACACTTTGGTGAGCACCTGGTGCATGCGTGAAGGACGGCTGGTTTTATTCTGTAAAATGAACTCTTTTCCAATGTTATTAGCAGTGATGCACAAAAATAATTATTTCAACCGATACCGATAAACCAATAATTTCCAGCTTCTCCTGGCTGATAAGATACCGATAACTGATCATTTCTTTTTGTTTGTTTTTCATTACCTGAGGGTGTGAAAGGCTGAGATGTGGAGAGTACAGATTAATTTAATTTGTGCATTTTCATAAAAAAAAACATTTCAGACAAAAATCTGGAAAATCGTATTTTTGTAAAAAAAAAAAAAAAGGCATTTTCAAGAGCAAAATCAATTTCATTTCACACCGGCGGTATCCGACATGTTGGTGCTGGAGCACAATTCAATCACTGTTAAAATTTAACCTAAACAGCAGAACTCTACAGCCAAGCACCTTCACCTCACTTAT
>NW_024643943.1:0-380 GCF_008729295.1 Plectropomus leopardus
CAGTCATCCTTCACTATGGTAAAATATATCCTAAAGTCAGTTCCGTTCCTTCTGCTCTGGAGCCACGCTGCTCTGGAGCCACGCTGCTCTGGGGCCACGCTGCTCTGGAGCCACGCTGCTCTATGTGTGTGGGGTTTAGCGCTGCCCGCTGCTAAAAGGGCAGCAACACAAAGCAGAAAAGAGACATATTTTTATCACCCAATCCTTCTGTTTTTCATCTCAAGTGATCGGTGTTTTCATGTTTATTTGTTTGATTCATTTGTTGTTGTTTTATTCTTTTTTTTTTTTTTTAAATGTCATAGTTTCAAGCATTTGAAGTGAAATCACAAATTTCTACTGGGAGCTGCTCGGTAGGAGCTTTAATCACAAGTTTCATCATG
>NW_024643944.1:0-339 GCF_008729295.1 Plectropomus leopardus
GGGCTTAATCACTTAACAAACATGGATGATTGGACGGAAGTGCGATATGGCAGAGCACGTAACAGGCCACGCCAACGCATCAACTTCCCATATTATGACTCCGCGGAGAAACGACATTCCTGCACCTATGCGGACGCAGTCAAATCATCTCCCTGGACCACAGTCAGGCCTAGGAGGGAGGACAACAGATCCAGACGTGGTGAAGCCCCCTATCCTAGACGCCATGACTATGACAACAATACACAACACAGATCAAACTCACGAAACGGACAACTGTTTGAGCGAAATTCACACAAACCGTGGTTACGCCAAGCAGAAGAGGGGAACTATGCACAATGC
>NW_024643945.1:0-315 GCF_008729295.1 Plectropomus leopardus
TTTTGACCTTTTTTCCCTGACCTATAATATGACGTTTTTGTCCATACCAAACTTTGGCCTAAAACACTCAAAATATTGACTTTGTAGACCATTTTTTCAACAGGCTCTGCTGTAAACAGTCTCAACATGCTGTTCTATGACTTTTTTCAGTATTTGGAGAGATTACTTTTTGACCTTTTTTTCCTGAGCTATAATATGGCGTTTTTCTCCATACGAAACTTTGGCTTAAAATGCTCAAAATATTGAGTTTTTAGTTGATTTTTTCGAAGGATTACACTATAAACAGCCTGAACATGCTGTTCTATGACTTTTTTC
>NW_024643946.1:0-215 GCF_008729295.1 Plectropomus leopardus
TCCTCCAACGCGGCTGAGGCTCGTCATTCTGCCTCGGCGTTGGAGCGAGCCTTAACCCTGCTGGCGAACCAGGTTCAACAGATGGCCACCATGTTGACCCAGCACGCCATTCCTGGTTCGGTTCCTGTTCAGATGGCTCCCAACCCGGCGCCACCTCCCAGCTCCGCACCCGAACCCCGGGTTGGGACACCCGAACGCTACGCTGGAGATCCAGA
>NW_024643947.1:0-210 GCF_008729295.1 Plectropomus leopardus
CCTGCATGAATGCATGCTTAAGTTTCTGTGTGATCTGAATAAACACAATACAACAAACAGTACTGCATTGTTTGTTTGTTTTTTTTTCCTCACAGTAGGTTTCTTTGTATAACTATAACTGTATAGTGTTAAGCCACAAAGAATATGATTTTTATTTGTTTTATTTTTTTTTCAGAATATCTAAATTTTCAAAAAGATTTCAAAAAAATC
>NW_024643948.1:0-501 GCF_008729295.1 Plectropomus leopardus
TGTCCTTTTAGTCTCCATAAGGTGTCAGAGACATAAAACAGCATCAAAATAGAGCTTGTTGATCAAAAAAAGAGGCAGAGGAGGATCCCCCACACCCCCGACAGAGGACACAGCTGAGACACTGATGTCCTAAAATCACAGAAATGTCTCAAAATCTGAGAAATGTCCTAAAATCATAGTCACTGAGATGTTGAACTGATGAAAGTCTGATTTCTTGTCAGAGTTTATTTCAAAATATTAAAGGTAGAAAATCTTTGCAGGCTGATTATTATTGAGTTCGTGGTGTTGAGCTGACGGAGCATTTAAACGCTGAGTCATAAATGTTTCACTGATCGCAGCGAGCGCTGACTCATGCAGCTGTTACTATTCAGACGCTGACGTCATGTGACGTCTATATGAATGAGAGCGACCCTGCAGAGCGGACGCTCAGGACAGGGACGCTCAGGACAGGGACGCTCAGGACGTTCTGTCTGTCTGGGGCCTCTGCTCCAGGGGCCAGTC
>NW_024643949.1:0-4430 GCF_008729295.1 Plectropomus leopardus
CGAGCGTCCTCACCCTGAGGGAGCGGTCGTAGGAGGCGCTGAACACTTTGGTCTGGTCAGGGGTGGATATGACAGCGAGAGCGTACACTGTCCCCACGTGACCCGTCAGGGTCCGCACCTGCTCTTTAGACTCTATGTCCCACACCTGGAGAAGACAACAGCACCTTCATCATCACCGTCACCATCACAACACCAAAATACACACTATTTCAAAAGAAACCAGAGCAGGTTTAGAGCTGAATATTTCAATATAACTTATGGACTCTTTGTTATCATTAAAAGTTGATAATACAACTTTAAATGGCTGTATTTTGTATATATATTTTACAGTTGTTTTTCTTCTTTTTTTTTGTTTTTCTACATTTTTCAAAATTTAGGGCAATTTTAAAGGAAAAAATGATCAATTCTTTTTTTCTCACAAAAAGTTTTGGCTTATTTTTTGTCTTAAAAAACAATTTTGCTATTTTTTTAATTTATGGCAGCTTTTTTTTTCCTAAAGTTCTTTGGTCGATTTCTCTTTTCTTTTTTTTTGGTAAAATATTAACAAGTTTTCACAGCCAGAAACGGTTGAGACAGAAAAAAACGTTGGATTCTTAAATTTCTAAAAATCCTTGAGCAGAAAATGTGTGATTAAACAGGCGTGTGAAACAGGTTTTCAAGACTTTTCCAAAACTTTCAGAGTATGTTTTGTTTTCAAATTTTTTTTTCAAGGACCAGAAATTGCTATGTGCAAATTCCATAACTTTTCCAGGTTTTTGTGACCTTGAAAACCCTGTATGTGTATGTGCATAAATGTGTGTGTGTGTACTTGTGTGCGCCCCCCTTACATGGATGAGGTTTTCGTAGGTGCCACAGACGATGTGGTGGTTGGTGACGGCGATGGAGTAGACGCTGCCGCCGCTGGTCTGCAGGACGTGAACACACTCCAGAGAACGGATGTCCCAAATCTGACAGACAGAAGGACAGAGGGAGTCAGAGAGGAGGGGTGAGTTAGAGAGAGAAAGAGGACACACACACACACACACACACACACACACACACACACACACACACACACACACACACACACACGACATCAGCCTTGGAAAAAGTGAGTTGTTCAACAGCTGCAAGTTGTTAAATCCTATCTCCATGGCAACAGAGTGATCGCTCGTTTAATCAGCTGGTCCAGCTGGCCAATCACAATGCAGCACTAAAAAACCCAACCATGTCACCATAGCAGTGGAGGCAGAGAGATGCCACTTTTTATATATCTTCTGTCAATCAGTGTAAATGTTTGATTAATCATATAATAATGATCAAAATCACAAGTTTCTGCGGCCCAAAGTCTTCTACGACTTATTTGGTCTGAACAAGAGTGAGAACATCAGAGAACGGATTATAACGGCTCCTTAAAGCAGCAACACGTGTTCACCACCACAAATGTGTAAGATCATACAATGTTTAAAAAGTTTCTGACACATCCAGCAGAAACTGAACAACATTTGCACTCAGATATTCACTCATTCAGGAGTTTCTGGCCACCTGACACACCTGAGTTTATTCTCTCTCACTTCCAGCTCCGTTTCAGTCTATCCGGCTCTTCAGCTGCTAAATGTTGCATTATGTTCATAGATAATTGGTAGCTTTGTCTGCGCTGGGCAGCTTGTGCACATTTGGTTGTTAAAGCTTTTTCTTTGAAAACGGCTTCCTGCTGCGGCCGAAAACGACACCATGACAACAGTGAGTGACAACAGTACAGCCGAGGGCCAGAAAACCTAAACAGTGAGTCCATAGCTGACTGGAACGGCAGAATTTATCATTTTATGAGTTACTTTCACATTTCACACAATGATTTCATTCATAACGTCATAAACTACATCATGGCATAAATTACACACCCGATACATTCAAATCTAGTCCATGAGCTTTGAAGCATCTTCCTCTTTCTCTGCTCCACCTTCCTGCTGCTCTGTGTCTGAATCCAATAACCACTAAAATACCAACAGAGACTCCTCAGCAGTCTGATTAATTACAGGGGAAACTATTAAATAAAAGCCAACTATTTCTGATACGCAGCACACTGGTGGCTGCAGAGAACAAGCAGCTAATGAGTCTAACTGATCTGACATCAAAAAGACAAACTAAAAGACATGAATTTCTTATATTGAATAGAGAAGAAATTGGTGCAAAGGAGATTTATAACTAAACGCTGTTCTGACCTTCACAGCGTCAAAGTTATTCAGCTGCCAAAATGCTCAAAGGGATGTTTCTCACTGGATATTGGCAACATTTGTTACAGCAATTTCTGCAGCAAAACATTTCTATAAACGACTCCTCCAGCTAAGTAGTGGCTAGAGACGAAGTGCTCGGCTTATGAGCGTCATAAAAAGGAGCGTTTTCTTCATCTGTCCTTTCATCTCTCCTCCCTCATTCTTCCACAGACGTCCCTCGTCCCCAAAACCAGTCTGCTCTCTTTGCTTTCTTTTCTGTCCGACTCTTCATCTCTCTACGACGTCCCCGAGGTATTCATTAGTGACCAACTCTGGCAAAACAGCGGGACACAAACACACACACACACACACACACACACACACACACACAGAGATGCACATACACACACACACAGAGTGCTTTCTACACAGGCAGTGAATAAAGATGACACAGTCCTTTTCATATCGAGAGGAGAAAACCTAATTACTGATGACAAAATAACCGAACAGCTTCCAATGCAAACACACACACACACACACACACACACACACACACACACACACTTCCATAATAACAGTAGCATGTTGGGC
This sequence comes from Plectropomus leopardus, assembly GCF_008729295.1. Lineage (NCBI taxonomy): Eukaryota > Metazoa > Chordata > Actinopteri > Perciformes > Serranidae > Plectropomus > Plectropomus leopardus. The sequence goes on from NW_024643949.1 coordinate 2,784, forward strand.
TGAAAACAATTCCTCGAGAAACAACCCGATTACCTCAAATCATCCATGCAAATGGTTTGAATCCAAACTTTTTTTTAACCCATATAACTATATGCAGAAATGCACACTGGACAGGCGACATGATTCAGTGGTGCCGAATTTTAAATAATCGAGAAAAAGAAAGACTAGAATTTACTGCCTGTGGGGCTGGGCAATATGGGCTGGAAATGACATTGCAGTATTATAGGCTATATCGCGATACGCAATATATATATCTCTCTATAGCTCTTCATTAATGCTCGAACTGGGAGACAGACTCAAACATTACTTTTTTTTCCAACCAAATAAGCATGTGGCTGCAAAGAGCATACAAATTCACATCTTCAAACCAAAAGCACAACACACCACAACACTACACACAACTACACAACAAAACAAAACAAAACAAAACAAAACATGACAAAATAAAAAAAAAACATAATAGGGCTGCACCTAACAATTTTTTTTTTTTATCTTTTAATCTATTGATTATTTTTTCGATTAATCTATCGATTTTTTTTTATTGATCTAACTTTTACATTTTTATCACTCGATTACTATAACAACAAATTTATCGAAAATAACACTTTAAAACGGTGCAGGGCATTTTCCCCAACAAAAAATAGCCCAGTGTTACCTGGTAATCTGTGTTTTACAGTCTGATATTAAGCCCCTCCAGAAGCTGTTCTGTCTACAGAGACACAGTCAGAGGGCTTTTGTTTTGAAAGGGAAGCAAGGAAGTTGAGATAAAACAAACATCTTAGTATTTCCTCATCTCTGTGACAGAGAGACTTTAAGCTGCAGTATAAAGTGGTACAGAGTCAACAAACGCAAGTGTCACGCGTAAAAAAACGGCGAGCCACCGTTTCTGTAGATGTGCTGCAGCTGACACGCAGTTCAGACGCGCCTGACAGGCGCTGCTCAGGGGAGCAGTGTGCACGCTCGGACTCTAACATGAGCGCCTCAGCCCTAAAACATAACAAAACAAGACAAAACAAGACAAAACTTTACAAAAAACATGACAAGAAAAAACAAAACACAACACACCACACCATAACTGTCACATAACTATGGGCCAGTATAAACTCTCTCTACCTTCCTCCGGCTTTTATTTATTTTCTCCGACTCTAAAATTAACAGCAGCTTTCTTCCAAATCCCACTCAAATCTGTCACTGGCAGATAAGTCTGCGGCGCCACCTGCCCAAAACAACACTTCCAAATCTCCATTATGCTGCACCTCGTGACAAAACTAAAACTTGATAAACTGAATCTCGGGAGGAAAACTGGGATCACAACATCAACAGAAATGTATTCTTTAAAAAAAAAAAAAAAAAGTCTTTTGGCTAAGCCCCGTCTCCCTTGGTTACAGCTACGGCTGTCAACTTTCCCGTTATAGTGCGACACACGTGCAGTTTACAGTGACAGCGGAGGCACAGTCACATTTCACATCTGCTGCTGCATGAAAAAAACGTAGCTAGCCAGACATGTGCACACTTTAAAGCAAATAAAGACAGTGTAATAAAGTCCTTACACTAATAGTTTTGTGAAAACTCTTTATCATCCTTTTTATTTCTTAGAACCATAAACTGTATTATTTGATTTTTTAAAATAAAATAATACAATAATAC
>NW_024643950.1:0-354 GCF_008729295.1 Plectropomus leopardus
GGCTGATGCAGACTGACGAGCTTCTGCCGCGTTGGAGGTTAGCTTAGTCTCGTGTTGCTGGAGCATTCCCTCCACGCGGGCTAGGCGGGACTGCAGAGCATTGGAGTCTGCTGGGTCCATGTCTGGCCAGATTGTACTGAAACGGGTGGTGGTGGGACCCAGATGCAGTACAACAACAAGCTCGTTAAGTTGGTAATAACTTTTATTATAACCAACACAGAAATGGCTCAGCTTACAGACAAAGAGTTCGTTCTTCGAGCAGGAAGCCCTAGCAATGTCTCTGGGTTTCACACAAGGCGAAGAAACGAAGCTTGTACCCTCAGTGGCTGGCGGGGAGGAAACCCCGTAGCTCCA
>NW_024643952.1:0-240 GCF_008729295.1 Plectropomus leopardus
GTCTCTGTCTGTCTCTCTGTCTCTGTCTCTGTCTCTGTCTGTCTCTCTGTCTCTGTCTCTGTCTCTGTCTGTCTCTCTGTCTCTGTCTCTGTCTCTGTCTGTCTCTCCGTCTCCGTCTCTCTCTCTCTCTGTCTCTGTCTGTCTGTCTCTCTGTCTCTGTCTCTGTCTGTCTCTCCGTCTCCGTCTCTCTCTCTCTCTGTCTCTGTCTGTCTCTCTCTCTCTCTCTGTCTCTGTCTGTCT
>NW_024643953.1:0-216 GCF_008729295.1 Plectropomus leopardus
GGACATTTCTAGGATTTTAAGACATTTTGACTTCAGAACATTTCCCAGATTTCAGGATGTTTTCAGGATTTCGGCAGATTTCTCAGATTTTAAAAAATTTCTTGTATTTTGGGACATTTTGGGGATTTTGGGACATTTAGAGGATTTTAAGACATTAAAACAATTTGAGATTGTTATTAGGATTTGATGATATTTCTCAGTAGGACGTTTAGGATT
>NW_024643954.1:0-232 GCF_008729295.1 Plectropomus leopardus
CACCGCAGCCCTCAACTGTACATCGTTTCCATGGTAACGCTCCAGCTTTAATCTTATTGGTCAGTGAGTTTATCCCGCCTCCAGTCCCGCCCACTGACAGCTGACCTGAGACCGGCCTGTGACGTCAGTCTGCGTCCAGCAGGGGGAGGTAGAGTAAAATAAACTGACCTGAGACCAGCCTGCGTTTGGTTGTTTTGTTCTTGTCTTAAATATCTTTTTGAGTTTTCTTTAA
>NW_024643955.1:0-238 GCF_008729295.1 Plectropomus leopardus
GCTTCAATCTCCAAAGGGGCACCAGGCAGGGTTGCCCACTCTCTCCATCCCTTTTTGCCATATTTATCGAACCACTCGCAGCTGCAATTCGGCAAAATAATAATATCACAGGGATTCGAACAGCAAATGTGAACCATAAGATAAGCCTTTATGCTGATGATGTACTACTTTTCCTTCAGAATGCACAAGCCTCTCTCTCTGAGACAACAGCACTTATAGACAAATTTTCCTCTATTTC
>NW_024643956.1:0-252 GCF_008729295.1 Plectropomus leopardus
GCTGAGGCTCGTCAGTCTGCCTCTGCCTTGGAAAGAGCTCTCACCCTGTTGGCTAATCAGGTCCAACACATGGCAACCACGCTGACACAGCACGCCGCCCCAGCTGCAAGTTCCGCTCAACCGGCTCCCAGTTCCACTCCATCGCCCAGCTCCGCTCCAGAACCCCGGGTGGGCGCGCCAGAACGGTATGCCGGAGATCCAGAGTGGTGCAACCCGTTCTTGACGAACTGTTCCATCTTGTTTGCTCTGCAG
>NW_024643957.1:0-368 GCF_008729295.1 Plectropomus leopardus
CAAGCCATAAAAAGGTTAAGCCAGCCACTAAAGTTGAGCCTTTATATACTGTTACACAAACATACTAACAAATCATATTTGAAGAAGAAATGTAACATTATTCAGATGAGATTTTTTTTCACAAGTATTATTAAATATGTTTGTATGTGCTTTACATGGTTGAGTGTGAATGTCACTCCGTGCTATCTAAGAAGGAACTTGTGACATTATGTACCAGCCAACAGTGGACTCATGTCCTTATATCCTACTCAAGGGTGGACCTTCTTCTGTAATGTGCACCAACAAACAAGTTGCATTTCTTTAAGAACAGACTGAGAACACAAGTATATTGAAAACTTGATTGACATTCACTACTTGTGAAAACTGGT
>NW_024643958.1:0-305 GCF_008729295.1 Plectropomus leopardus
ATTTCGACATGCTATATTATTATCTTTTTGGCCTTCCTAGACTCTTTTTTTGACATGTTATACTATGAGGTAGCTCTAGGAGCTATAATAAGTATTTTTCAGCCATTTTTTGGACATGTCAAAATTTGAGATAGTTCGCCATACTATACGATGCGGGTTTTGTCCATTTTCTCTACATGCTATATCATGATCTTTTTGGCCTTCTTCAACTCTTTTTTGACATGGTATACTATGACGCAGCTCTAGGAGCTATAATCAGTGTTTTTCAGCCATTTTTTGGACATGTCAAAATTTGAGATTTTTCA
>NW_024643959.1:0-389 GCF_008729295.1 Plectropomus leopardus
CCATACTATACTATGCGGTTTTTGACCAGTTTTTCAACATGCTATATTATGACTTTTTTGCCCTTTTTTGGACTTTCTTTCAACATGCTGTGCTTTGGTGCGGCTGTACGAGTGATAATAAGTGGTTTTTGGGCATTTTTTGGACATGTCAAAATTTGAGATTTTTTGCCATACAATACTATGCGGTTTTTCGTCATTTTTTCAATATGCTTCATAATGACTTTTTGGCCTTTTTTGGGCCCTTTGTTCAACATGCGATGCTATGGCACAGCTCTATGAGTTATAATAAGCTGTTTTTAGGCATTTTTTGGACAGGTCAAAATTTGAGATTTTTCGCCATACTATACTATGCAGTTTTTGACCAGTTTTTCAACATGCTATATTATGAC
>NW_024643960.1:0-1002 GCF_008729295.1 Plectropomus leopardus
CGCGGTGTCTTTGGCGGAGAAACTGAGGAACTCGGAGCTCAAATCTGACGGAGGATCTCTGTCCGCCGGGGCCGCCGCCATCTTTGCTGCTGCTATCTGCTGCGGGCCAACAAGAACCCGGAACCGGAAATACCAGCCAGCTGACGGGGCGGGGCCAGAGGATTTGAAATGGCACGTTTAACACCAGCACACACACACACACACACACACACACACACACACACACACACACACACGTAACGNATAGACAACTAAATAAATATATAAATAAAAACAGATAAATAAACAGAGATAAATAAATAAATAAAAAGCTAAATAAACAGAGATACATAATCAAATAAATAAAGATAAATGAGCAGAGGTAAATACATAAAAAGAGACAAATATACAGGGATAAGAAAAGCTCGTTGGCGGTGCCGGGATAGCTCCGGTGTGTTTACCGACGGTAACCACCGACGGTAAACACCGTTAAAGACCGGGCCGGCGTCGCAGGATCGGACAGTAATAACCGGCAGGTGTTGCGTGTTCACGCTGCCAGTCGGTGTTTCCACTCATTTTGGGGACTGTCACGCAGAAACAGACCCACGCGGGGCAGCTGCTGACCGACCAGGTGTTTGATCACCGCCGACCGTTAGCATTAGCTTTAGCTCCGTGCTGCAGATTAACCAGAGATCGTCGCGCAGGTGAGAGCGCGCGCTGTGACGCAGTGACAGCTCAGGTGACCCCCGCGGGGTCGACAGGTGGCGGAGCCGCTTACCGTCGCGGTGTCTTTGGCGGAGAAACTGAGGAACTCGGAGCTCAAATCTGACGGAGGATCTCTGTCCGCCGGGGCCGCCGCCATCTTTGCTGCTGCTATCTGCTGCGGGCCAACAAGAACCCGGAACCGGAAATACCAGCCAGCTGACGGGGCGGGGCCAGAGGATTTGAAATGGCACGTTTAACACCAGCACACACACACACACACACACACACACACACACACACACACACACACACGTAACG
>NW_024643961.1:0-575 GCF_008729295.1 Plectropomus leopardus
CTATGACGCATGTTTACAAGCTATAATAAGTCCTTTTCAGCCATTTTTAGGACGTGTCAAAATTTGACATTTTTCGACATACTATACTATGGCGTTTTTTGGTCACTTTTTTGACATGCTAAATTATTATGTTTTTGAACTTTATTTCCACTTTGTATACTAAGACGCATCTTTACAAGCTATAATAAGTCCTTTTCAGTCATTTTTAGGACCTGTCAAAATTTGACATTTTTCGACATACTATACTATGGCATTTTGTGCCATTTTTCCAACATGCTAAATTATGATGTTTTTGGCCTTTTTTGAACTTTATTTCCACTTTGTATACTATGACGCATGTTTACAAGCTATAATAAGTCCTTTTCAGCCATGTTTGGGACGTGTCAAAAGTTGACATTTTTCGACATACTATACTATGGCGTTTAGTGCCATTGTTTTGACATGCTAAATTCTGATGTTTTTGGCCTTTTTTGAACTGTAATTCTACTTTTTATACTATGACGCATGTTTACAAGCTATAATAAGTCCTTTTCAGCCATTTTTAGGACGGGTCAAAATTTAACATTTTTCGACAT
>NW_024643962.1:0-749 GCF_008729295.1 Plectropomus leopardus
GACATACTATACTATGTTGTTTTCAGCCATTTTTTCAACATGCTATAATATGATGTGTCTCTATAAGTGATAATAAGCGGTTTTCAGCCATTTTTGGGACATGTCAAAATTTGAGAATCATTGCAATACTATACTATGCGGTTTTCAGCCAATTTCTCAACACTCTATATTATGACGTTTTTGGCCCTTTTTGGCCCTTTTTTGACATGCTATACTATGCCATTTTTTGAACACTATATATGATGATTTTTTTGGCCTTTTTTGGCCCTTTTTTTAAACACGCTATACTATGATGCATCTCTATAAGTTATAATAGGCGGTTTTCAGCCATTTTGGGACATGTCAAAATTTGAGATTTTTTGCTATACTATACTATGCGGTTTTCGGCCAGTTTTTAGACATGCTGTGTTATGATGTTTTTGGCCTCTTTTTAGCCCTTTCTTTGACATGCTATACTTTGAGGCATATCTACAAGTGATAATACAGTGTTTAGCCATTTTTGGGACATATCAAAATTTGAGATTTTTCGCCATACTATACTATGCGGTTTTTGGCCATTTTTTCAATGGACTATATTATGACGTTTTTGGCCTTTTTTGGCCCTCTTTTGACATGCTTTACTATGAGGTGTCTCTACAAGTGATAATCAGCAGTTCATAGCCATTTTTGGGACATGTCAAAATTTAAGATATTTTGCAATACTGGTTTTCGGCCATTTTTTGAACACTATATATGATGATTTTTTTGGC
>NW_024643963.1:0-483 GCF_008729295.1 Plectropomus leopardus
GCTTGTCATTTTATATTTCACATGCTGAAGATAACATATTGTAGCTCATAGAGACAAAGCATAGTATACATATTCTAAATACAAGCCAAAAACCTCATAGTTTTGAATGCCAAAAAAATGGCCACAAAGGCAATAGTATAGTATGTCGAAAAAAGTCAAATTGGGCCCCCTCCAAAAAATGGCTGAAAACGACACATTATCGCTTGCAGAGATGTGTTATACTATGCAAAGTGGGAATAAAGTCCAAAACAAGCCCAAAACCACATGATTTTGAAAGTCCAAAACAATGGCCACAAGGGCAATAGTATAGTATGTCGAAAAAAGTCAAATTTGGACCCCTTCAAAAAATGGCTGAAAACGACATATTATCGCTTGCAGAGATGCGTTATACTATGCAAAGTGGGAATAAAGGCCAAAAGAAGCCCCAAACCACATTATTTTGAATGTCCAAAAAAATGGCCACAAAGGCAATAGTATAGTATG
>NW_024643964.1:0-296 GCF_008729295.1 Plectropomus leopardus
TCAACATGCTATATTATGACTTTTTGGCATTTTGGGGCCCTTTTTTTCAACATACAATGCTATGTTGCATCTCTGTGGGCTAGAATGTGCTGTTTCATCCACTGTTTGAGACATGTAAAAATTTGAGATTTTTGCCATACTATCGTATGCGGTTTTTGGCCATTTTGTCAATATGCTATATTATGACTTTTTGGCCCTTTTTTGGCCCTTTTTTGGCCCTTTTTCAACATGCTATGCTATAGCTCGCCCTTACAAGTTAAAATAGGTTGTTTCAAGTAAGTTTTGGGATGTGTTAA
>NW_024643965.1:0-259 GCF_008729295.1 Plectropomus leopardus
GGGGAATTCGATCCACCAATCAGCTCCAAGCGATGACGCACCTGAATAAACATACACACATAAACAGTAAAGGACCAACTCGCACACATCCAACACTGAAATGCCAAAATCCAACATGCTAAATTAGCGGGTTTTTGGACTTTTTTGGCTTCAATTTTCACTTTGTCCACTATGGTGCGTCTCGACAAGCTAGAATATTTGGTTTTGAGACATTTTTGGGACGTGTCAAATTTTGACTTTTTTCGCCATACTATACTAT
>NW_024643966.1:0-392 GCF_008729295.1 Plectropomus leopardus
TATTTTAGATTCTTATTAAGTCATCAGACGCTTAATTTCATGCAAACACTCTTAGAAAATGAATTAAATGATTTTGTTTTTCAAGTGTAGGTGCTGTTTTAAAGCTCTGTTAAAATGTTTTTTTTCAAAAGCGTAAATCACAAACCCTGATTCCAAAAAGGTTGGGGATTCGGGGTAAAATGTAAATAAAATAAGACTGTAAAGATTTGCAAATCCACTTTGACATAAATTCAATTAAATACAGTAAAAATAGAAGATAAACTTTGTTTTTTTGTAAATATACACTCATTCTGATTTTGATGTCTGCAATACATTCCAAAAAAGTTTGGAAGCGGATTATTGCAGTGCGCTGGTAAAAGAGCTATAAAAAAATGTTCACATGGCTGTTGTAT
>NW_024643967.1:0-322 GCF_008729295.1 Plectropomus leopardus
GAAACGATTCCTCGAATAATTCGAGTAACTCGATTACAAAAAATGATGGAGGAATTTTCTCTGCCTCGAGGAATCGTTTAATTTTGCCAGCTCAAAGCATGATATTTCGCCCGGACTACTTTTAATGCGGCACAACGCGCGGCCGTCACGTACGTAAAGGAATAAAAAAGAGGCGGCGGATATGTTTGGTTTTAACCATGGATGAAGAGGTAACGATGAAGAAGGCGATGAAAGCGAAGAGAAAGGCACAAAGAAAAGGCAGAAAATGTCAAAAGTGTGGGAGCATTTCAAGCTGGACACCAAGGCGAACACTGCTGCGTGT